>NC_090935.1:782175096-782475408 GCF_040938575.1 Ambystoma mexicanum | reverse complement strand
GAGTGGTATTTAAGGGCCCATGCTCTGAATTGTGCTTTCAGCACCCACGTGGTTGATGGGACCTATTCATACTTCACCTGACACTCTTATATGCAAGGGTGCTGGCCAGCACATCATTTGCACTGGCTCAATCACTGCTACAAATGCACAGATCACCTTTGAATAAGGTAACCTCTTGTTAGATACCTGATTTTCTGGGACTTGGGCCTTAATATTACATTTTTGAAGGTTTGCTGAAAACAAAATACATCTCTGTCTGTCTTTCTGCTATCCAGGACTGGTGTGCTGCCAATGACCTCTGCCTTAATGCCAGTAAGACTGAGATTCTACTCATCGGCACACCCACTCCCTCCTTCCCTGCATCTCTCTGGCCGGCCTCTCTTGGCCCTCTTCCTGCTCCTACCTGCAAGGCAAAAAACCTCATCTTTGACTCCACACTCTCCTTCTCTCCTCACATATCTGACGTCTCTAAGAAGTCACACTACCAGCTACACCTCCTCAGAGGTATCCTTCCTTTCCTCTCCTTCCCCCAGAAGCTCACTGTCTCCAGAGCCCTGGTTCTCTCGAAGCTGGACTACTGTAACAGCCTCTATCTAAATCTGCCTGCCTCTACTCTCCGCCCTTTGCAACTCATCCAGAACAGGACTGCAAGACTTGTCCTTGGCCTTAAGCCCAGGGACCGTATCTCTCCAGGACTGAAATCACTGCACTGGCTCCCAGTGACTGCGAGGATCAAGTTCAAAACCCTTCTGGGGCCTTGGGCAAAAATACCTTCAACTCTCTCTTCCTAAATAGCTTCCTTCTCAAGCTCTTTGCTCATCAGCCTCCAACTCCCTCAGGGTCAGCCGCTTCTCGAAACAATGAGTTGGTGGCAGATCTCTCTCCGCTGCAGGGGCCTCCCTCTGGAACAGCCTTCCTGCCTCCCTGAAACTTGAGGAGAACCATCTCCGGTTCCGTAAGCACCTCAAAACCTTCCTCTTCGCCTCCACTTTCTCTCCCCCTCTCCTCTGCTAAAGTTACTGAAACTGCACTGAATCTGCAACTGGGGCACTTGCCATTCTCGGTCCTTGGCCCAGCCACTCTCCCCTGCACTGCCTCCCTGGCATCCCCCTGCACTACGGGACTGTGTCTGTATCCCACAGCCCCCCCTTCCCAGCACTTATCTGCACTTACTTGCACTGCCACTTGTTGGCCCTTGTTGGCCCTTGTTGTTTCCTATATGCTACTGACCCTGTAATGCACTTTCCCCTCTCCCTTTCCCCCTTGCACTTCTCCCTTTCCCCTCTACCCTTGCACTTGCGCGATCTGAATGACACCTGGTCTAGTAGGATCGCTGTCTGTCTCCCTTTGTTTCCCCCCCTTGCCTCGTCGCGCCTTGAAACACTTGTGTATAGGTGCGTGACAAATGCCATATCATATCATATCATATCATAAGGCTTTAAAGAAATCTTCTTGGAGTGTTAATCTGGTTAATCATTGTAATTGATTAGACCAAGTGCCTGAAAAAGGACACCAGCTTGTTTTTAGCCTCACTATTGTCACAGTTTCCTTTGAGGAGAAAACATTAAAAGAGCGTTAAGACCAGAGCAACCATTAGTCATTTCTTTTTTTTAAATAAGTTTTATTTGAGAATAGTAGAACATTGCAATAAACAGTAGATCGCATTGACAGCTTCTTTCAAGTCAATTGAGATTAAAACAAAATATCACAGGTGTGCTATATGAAACAAAGCATATGTGTAGAAAGTAATAGGAATATCACATTTTAGACAAAAAACAAGACATATACAAACAAAACGGACTCACCTAAAAGGAGGGGCAAAGGGAGAAACAGGATAATATACTAATAAGAAGTTGGTACTATGAAATAGAGACAACAGTGGATAGAAGTTTGCGAACTAGACATGGGGAAGAAGCAATTTTTTTAATCTATGAATATTACTTATAGAGTTCCACCAAATTTTGTGATTGATACAATCAAGATGTTTCCAATTTTCTGCAATAGTTTGAATAGCAACTAAGATAAAAAGATCAAACAAATGACATGCATTACTCTCTAATGTATCTTGCAGAAGTGTGCTCCTCAATTAAAGAAATTTGAAATTAAAATCGTATTGTATTTTAATAATACGTTTCTGAGTATCCCAAAAATGTTCCCAAAATATTTTAACAAATTTACAATCAAACATATGTTTGAATGACTCTTCGGCATCAAAACAACTCCAACATCCGTCATGTTGAGCAATCTCACATTTAAAATGTTAGTAGGAGTAATAAAGACTCTTTGTTGAAAAGGGTATACGGTTTGAGTCAAACTGGCTGATGAGGAAATCCAAGATTTTTGTTTTCCAAACAAGAGGCCACCCATTTTCCTATTAGTTAAAACACAATTCTGCTGACAAGCTATATGTGACCCCCTCTTTGGATCAAAAGCATGTTCAGTAGATAGGTTGCTATAAAACATTGAGGCAGTAAAATCAAGATTATACATATGTTCTAGTCTGTCCTCTCGAGGAAAAATTGTGCTAGACAGTAAGTTCTAAAACGTATCCATTAATACATTAATAATAATAGCATATTGATGCCACTAGGATAAGGGGGTAAATCATTTCTCTCTAAATTCAAAAAAGGTAAGCAGCATTCCCTGATGTAATAATTGATTAACATATTTAAAATCCTTATAAAGCCATGTACTTTAGAAGACATACTTATCTTTCACAAGTATCCAGTAATTAAACCCAAGATATTGTGAGACAAATTGAGACAGACATGCAATATATAAATACATTCTAAAATGATTGGCTGAGATAATAACATTTGTACATTTAATGAATCTACTTTTCCCTTTGGCATTGAATAATCTGTAAGTGATAGGGGGAATACCATATAATTTTCTAAACGTAACCATGAAGGTGCAATATTATTATCTACAAGTGCAAACAACATCTGAGCTTGTCTCAACACAAATGCAGAGTGCAGTTTTCTCAAATCCGAAACCCCTAACCCCATTCTGTGGATTTTTTAAGTTTAACAAGTGAGATTCTATTTTTCCATTGCCCCATAAAAGTGTAGCCAAATATTAATCAATTGATTCACAAAACCTAGAGGGAAAGAAAATTGGCAGCATATATAGAGTGTAGAAGACAATCAGAGATATCATAATTTTGATAGTTTCAAGGCGACCCCACCAGGACAAATATAAAGCAAACCATGAATCAGTTGGTTGTCTAATTCTAGACAATACAATGTTCATGTTTTCTTTATTAATTTCTTTAGTAGAAGAGGAAATATGTATGCACAAATATATCAAAGCCCGTTTGGGAACCATTTCATTCCATGAGCTTGAATGTGACGTTTAGAGCAGAAGATATTTAGAGGTAATATTTCAGATTTATCCATATTTATTTTATAACCTGAAGCTACTGAGAAATGCATGATGATAGCAGAAGGATTTCTAAAGTAGTATTGGGATTTTTGAGGAGCAAAAGACCATCATCTGCATAGGTGGCTAATTTTATTTGTACATCTCTGGAAATTAATGGTTTGTATTGTCGTGTCAACACTAATAGTTTCCAGAAAAAAGGTTTTAAAGCTAATATAAATAATATGGGAGGTAAGGGAAAGTCTTTTCTGGTACCTCTAAACAGGGGGAAATATGATGCGTTTTGATTATAACACCTTAATCATAGATAAAAAAGTGTTACCTAGACCATACCACTTAAGCGCCTCAAACATAAAATCCCACTACAAAAGCTCTCTTTGGATTTGTCAACATATCCTAAAAACAGTCCTATATTGAAAGAAGACAGACTACCCTTGACATAGCCCACCTCATCACTTATATAATGAAATTGGGTAAAAATGGAAGAAGTTGATTGGCCACAACCTTAGCAAAAATGTTGGTCAGCATTTATTATGGAGATTGGTCAGTAGCTTTGAGAGGGCTCAGGGTCTTTATTAGGCCTTGGAAGCACAATAAACTTGGCTTCTGAGAAGGTTCCTTCAGACGTATTCTGTGCAACAAAATGTGTGAAGAGATCATCCAGTTTGGGTACTTATAAATGCTTGAAATGTGTATAAAAATCCAAGGAAACGACACCTGGGCCTGTAGCTTTGATTATTATGAGGTTATTTTATTATATGTAATTTACAATTGTTTAATGTTATTAAGGATATTCGGAATTGCATTCTGAATATATAACTTTTCTAGAATTTTCAGTTGTTTCAGAATAGTTTCTGATTCCTGTTTTAATTTCTTCTTTTTCCTAGCAACATATCAGAGGATTTGCCCGCTAAGTACAGCTTTATAATAATCCCAATAGTTTACAACAGAAGTATCCTCACTCTTATTGTCAGTAAAACAAATTAGATGCGTTTCGATTAGAAATGTTGTGAACAAATCATTCTTCAAAAAGGCAGTATTAAATCTCCATCAATTTGATTTGTGATAATTTTGTGCAATTTCATGTATAATATGAACTGGAGCATGGTCCGATAAAGAGATACAATCTATGTTAGAATCCAACAGGAGGCTGGACATGGATTTGGAGAGAAGGATATAATCAATTCTGGAAAAAGATATATGAGGGCTGGAATAAAAGGTAAACTCGAAATCTGAAGGCATCTATTAGTCCCAATTCAGATATGGGGCCTCATTACGTGTATGGAGGCAGCCATGCCCTCAACAAGGGCATGGCTGCCTCCATACCGGGTTCCAGGTCCGGGTTTCTTCAATGAGGAATTACCGGGCCATTCCAACCTTGGAGGACCCGGTAATTCCCCATTCAGGGAAAACATCCCCATTCCCATTTGAGCCCCCATATGGCTCAATGGGAATGGGGAGGGAGCTAACAACGGGCCCGTTAATAACAGGCCCGTTGTTAGCTCCCTGGTCCCCTTGCGGGACCCGCTAAGGACGTCTGGTCTGACCAGACGTTCTGAGCGGGTCCCGCAAGGGGACCTTGTAATAGGGCATCCCGTAATGAACGGTGCCAGTCCAGTACCGGCACCGTTCACTACGGGAGTGCCAGGGTCGTAATGAGGCCCATGGTGTTTAAAAGTTGCTTATGTGATCTAGAGTTCATAAAATGCAGAGCAGACTTCCCATCAAGAAAAGGGTTGATGACTTCATTACAGTCTCCACAAAAAATTAGGTTATGAATATTGGATTAAAATAGATAATCTTTCAAAAGCATCCAGAAGGCGCGGTCTGGTAAGGTATAGCCATATACATTAAGGATTTATATTCTAATGAATCAACAAGAATTTTGAGTAAAAGCCACCTTCCCGAATCATCTGAGTCACATTTAATCACTTTACATGTAAGTGCTTTATTGATAAGAGTAATAACTGAATTTTTCTTTCCATATGCCACACTCGTAAAAACGTGGCCTGCCCATGCTCTCTTGAGTTTAGCAGATTCAGCTTCGTAGAGGTGAGTTTCCTGAAAGCATACAATGGATGGTTTGTTTCTATTTAAAGAGGAAAAGACTTTTTGTCTTTTAATAAGATCATGTAAACCTTTAACATTACAGGAAGTTATATTTAGCAGCATGACATCAGAGCTAAGTGCAGATAAAGGTATTTAAAGCAAAAAGAAGCATCATTTATTTATTTATTGAACATTTGTATGGCGCCTAAACAGCAAAAAGTGTTTCCAGGCACCACAAGATGAAAGGGGGGAGGGGCAGAGGAGAAAAACAACAATAACGGTCCTACTAGGTCTTGTGACATTCGGATCATGAAAGTGCAGTATCAAGAAGGGAGGATAGCACAGCGGCAGCGTGCGCGTCTTGGAAGCAAGACGACACAAAGCAACAACTGGTTCGATCCCCGGGTCCGCGCTTAGAAACCTCCGAGTGTTTAAGCACGTTATAAATTCGTAACTAAGACAAAAAGAAAAAAAAAAAAAAAATCTAATCTTAATCTGTGTTTCCTCTGTAACAGCGCCTCGATGCCTCATGGGCTGCAAGTGCGCTTAACAAATGCAAATAAAATAAAATAAGAAGTGCAGTGGGAGGGGAAAGTTCAGGATGAAGTAATGGGATAGGGAGAGGGTGGAGAGGGAGATGTGCTGGAGGGAGGGGGTGCTGGCCAAGCACCAAAGGGTGCCCAGCAGGGCTAGTGCCAGGGGGCAACCAGGGGTAGGCATCAAAGTGCGAGGGCGGAGGTGGACCAGCCTCAGAAGGCTGGTCAGAGTTGGGTACCGAGAGCAAGTGCCAATAGGAAGGGATACGGGAGAAAACTGGTCCAAGGAGGGCCTGGTCCCTGTAAGTCTCACAAGGGAACACAGGCAACCAGTATCATTGGCAGGAGGAGAACTAGGAGGGGGAGATGGAAGGAGGAGGAGAAAAGGAAGGTCTTGAGAAGCTTATGGAATTTAAGGAGATTCGGCTCAAGTCAGAGATGGGCAGGAAGTTAGGCAGATTAAGGCAGAGGCTTTTACAGTAATCAATCCTTGAGAGAACCAGAGCTCTGGAGACATTGGGCCTCATTACACGGACGGCGGCAACCATGGTGCTATTAGTGCCATGGTTGCCGCCGGTATTTTACCGAGTCCACCATGGTGAATGGTGGAATTACAGCCCTATTCCAAGGTGTGTGGGGGTGGTAATTCCCCATTCACCATGGCACATCCCCATTCCCATTTTTGCCCCCATAGGGCTCAATGGGAACGGGGAAGGCGGTAATTACCTCCAAGGTCCCTTTGCGGGTCCCATCCTTAACGGCTGGTAAAACCAGCTGATAAGGTAGGGTCCCACAAAGGGACCTCGTAGTAAGGCGGTAAGGGTTTACCGGCACTGGTACCCTTACCGGTAAACCCTTACCACCATCCGTGTAATGAGGCCCATTGAGTTTCTGGGGAAGGTGAGGAAAGGGAGAATGCCTCTGAGGAGGTGAAGCTGAGAGTGGGCCTTCATAGCAGGGCCAGTGATATGAAGTGAAGAGGAAAGAGAGGAGTCCAAGATGACACCCATGTTTTTAGCCTCACACGAGGGAGAAGGAAGGGGGCACAGGGAGGTTGGCCACAGTGTAGGAGGGAAGGAGGGGATAGGAGTCCCAATGAGAAGGATATCAGTCTTACAGGTGTTAAAGCCAAGATCGTTAGCAGCACCTCATGCCTGAATAGCAGTCAGACAGTGGGAATGAGAGAGGAAGGAGAGGAGGAAGAGGATGGAAGCTTAAAGGACAGCTGTGTGTCATCAGCAAAACTCTGGAAATAAGGAGAGAAGGTACAGATCAAGTGGGCCAAAGGGGTAAGGTAAATGTTGAAAAGCCATGGTGAGATAGAGCCATGAGGGATGAAACAAATCGTGATTGAGGTAGTGGAAAAAAAAGGTGCAGTTGTAATTGGGAGGGCCAATTTGAGAGGAAAGAGATCAACCAGTCCAGTGCCCGGTCAGTGATACCCAAGGTAACGCCGAGTCTATTTATGAGGATGGAATGATTGACCATGTCAAAGGCAGAGGGCAAATCGAGGAGGATAAGGGCATAAAGAATGTTGGAGTTGAGGTTTGTGAGGCGGTCATAACTGGTGTTCAGGAGAGCAGTTTCTCTGTCTCTGGCTGCTCTGAAGCCAGACTGGTGGTCATGGAGGCAGCCAACAGATATGTATTAGTTGTGAGATGACCAACTTCTCCAGGAGTTTTCCCAAGAAGGAGGTACTGGAGATAGGGTGGTAGTTAGCTGGACAGGATGGGTCAGCAGACTGCTTTTCTAGGAGGGGGCATACAAGGGAGTGCTTGAGGGGTGAAGGGAAGGAGCCAGTGGCAAAATAGTGGTTACAGAACTCAGCCAAGAAGGGAGTGAGAGAGGCAATGTTGTTCTTGATAGTTGTAGAGGAGCAGGGAAACACCTCTTTGGAGAAGACGTTCATAGAACATACTATCTTGCTAACCTCATCAGGTGCTATGGGTGAGAAGCAGGAGAGCAGGGAAAGGGAGAGCCGGGCCCGTGGAGGCATGCATACAGGTGGGGGATGGATGGGCAAAGAGGAGAGAGAAGACAGGATGTCCTGAGTTTTGGTTGTGAAATGGCAGGCCAATGCCGTGCAGACGACCTGGGAAGGAAGAGGAGAAGTGGAGACTGCAGTAGGATTGGCATGTTCCTTACAGATTTCGAAAAGGTCTGCGAGGTTGTTTGAGTCCCCAGAGATGCAGGATTGGATATGGGCCCATTTCTCGCAGCCGATGGTAAGTCTGTACAGCCCTTGCAGCAGGCAGCGGGCCAGTTTGTCAGAGGATGTGCTAGAAGCCAACCACTTCTGTTCCGCAGCTTTACACTTGCGTTTCAGCTAGCCTAGACCAGAATAATACCAGAATAATACCAGCTAATACACTAAACTGGGGCAAGTATGTCAAGGCTGTTGGATATGGAGAGGAGAAGGTTAGTAATAGCTGAGTCAGTGTGAGAGTGAATAGTAGGAGTGCGGGGAGTGAAGGAGGTGGCAAAAGCAGCTGCTGACTCTTGCTTCATCGGTCGAATGATAGAGAAGGAGACTGGCAGTGTGGATAGAGGCTTAGCCAGTGAGCCCAGGAGCTGAAGTTGGGAGGAGAGGAGAGCATGGTCAGACCAGGAGACCAGGAGAGAGGAGTAGTAAGAGGGTTATAGAAGCATTTATCAGCTGAGATGAGCGCATCCAAGGTCTGTCTGGCTGAGTGGGTTGGGCCAGAGTGAAGAATGGTGAGGGAGAGAGAGTCGCAAGAGGTTGCAGAAGAGTAGAGTGGCCACATCAGGAGAATCCAGATGAATTTTAAAGTATCTGAGGAGTAGAAGCTTAAAGGTAGAGGTCAGAAGAGAGGAGGTGAGGTAAGCCCACTTTGAAAGGAAGGGGAGATCGGCCCAGGCGTCCTGTAGATGGCAGCGAGAGTGAGCGAGAGGGTAGGAGAGATGCAAAGCTTGCAGACCAGACATTCAAAGGAGGAGTAGGTATGATGGTATCAGGGACTCATTCAGGAAAGACAATGTCCACTCCGCCTCCACATCAGTTAGACCTGGGCTTGGAGAGGATCTTGTAACCCTCAGGAAGGAGAGTGTAAAAAATCAGTGGCAGAGCTGACATTGAACCTCACATTACTAAACAGTGAGATTATGCAATTTTAATTGTTAATTTGACTTTGCAGGGCCGGAAGAGAGGTATCCATTTCTTCCATCTTGTGGATTTGGATAAAATGTCTTATTTCTCTTGGGTTTTCAAACGTAGAGATATGGCCTTTCACTGTAACTTTCATAATTCCTGGATGGATAATGCCAAATTTAGCATCTAATTGGTTCAGAGTGTGTCTAAAAGTAAGTAATTCCTTTTTTTTTACGGCAGTTGCATTGGATTAATCTTGAGAAATATATATCTTTTGACCATCCCATATTAGTTGCTTAGCTTGTCTCACCTTGTTCAGTATGGTGAGAATGTGTGTTTAATACAAAAGAGCAAAGATTAAAGTTCTGGAGAAGTTACTGGTATTGCGCAATGAATTGACAGGACCCACACAATGTGTCCTTTGGATATTAAGTTGTAGCGATGATGGAAGATCTAAAAGCTTTCGGAGCATGGTAGTTAGAAATAATATAGGATTATCTCTTTCTGAACATTCTGGAATCACCATGATGCATAAGTTGTTCCCCCTATTTCTATTTTCTAGGTTTTCAGACTGCTTCTGTAGGGTTTTAACCACCGTTTCTAGCATCTGTAATCTGTTCGTAACGTCTTCCACACCAGTCACTCTTCGTTTAACTTCCACCATTTTGGTTTCAAATGTTGAACATGTATCATCCAATTGTTGTAGTTTGGTATTGGTCGCTTCCATGAAGGGCTTTAGCTCGAAGTTCCATTAATATAGTTTGCATGGTTGGCTCTAAAATATCTTGTTTAGGTGGTGAAGAGTCACTTTTTGGCCAAATAAATATATTAGATGATACAAGAGTTACTTACTTACTTTGACCTTTTTTGGACAAAACCATAAAATTAATAAAGTAATCCTTGAAACAGCTTCTATCGATCTCTGTAAAACTCCAAGTCAAAAACATTAATAAATACCAAATATAGTTGGCTCACTATTAAAAAGCAGCCAAAGTTATAGTTATAGTTTTGAACCCGCAGAGATAAGTAACAGAAAGCTCTATTCAGCATAGAAAAACGTTCATAATCCTTCAGTAAATAAAATATATGTAAGTACAACCGTACGGCAATTGGCGCAGATGTGAGGATTACATGAAGCAAATCGAGTCACATCTCTCCAGAGTAAATTAAAGTATTTCCTTTATAAAGGTCATAGCGTGCATCAGTACAATTCCACAGTGAACGCGCGTGTTACCTGAGGTGACAGAGTAGCTCGGCAAGCAATAGCCTGCCGCCTCTGCCTCCCAGCATGTACAGAGCCGATCACCGCTGTCACTCACCTTCAAGTTAATGTCCGCTACTGCTGCTCACTTATTACTAATTACGGCACATCATTTCAGTAGTTTTATAACTTTAATAAATGCATAAAGCTCCGTAGAGCTAATGGAAAAATAGTTAAGAAAACCATGTCCCAGTTACTGACGGGTTGTGAAGTCTTCTGCACTTCCCAAAGCTTTTTAGCACATAGGCTTGTATCCAGGGAGACACAAACACTGCCATTTTATTCTATGGCTGTCCCAGCGTTAGCTCATGAGCTAAAGAAAGTGCCGGCTGAGCTTAACCAAGGGCAATCCTTCTTAATCTGGTCACAGAAATCTCTACGTATAACTGTTCTGGAGTTCGATCATAAATAGGTAAAGTCTAACAACATGTTTGAGGCCATAACTCACAAATACGTATAGGTAGTTTCATCTGGCTTTCTTTTATGTGCTTTATTTGTACTGTATGTTACGTGGTTATTCCAACATAAGCGTCCTTCCTATGATTACTCTTTGACACAACAACACAGTGAGATAGTGGACCTGCTGCAGGCATCTGTGTGCTGCATGTTGGTCACTTGTTTGAACACGGGCAGGTAGAACACAGCCTTTCATCATTCTAAAGCCAGCAAATTGAAAACTACTGATTTGAGAAGCAACTCCGAACACTGCACCAAGAAACTATTTCATTTGCGATTTGTTTAGTGCAAGGCACACATGGAATTGTTCAATAGAGCAACAGTAAGATTTATTTCCCAACTCAAGCCATCCTTCCTGGCTCCATTTTAACCTGCCATCTACAGGGAGAACAGATGCCTGCAGCAACTGAGGATGGCAGAGAGATTTGTGGAGATTTAAGGTCAGTTTCACATGTCTTGAACCTGCCAAACCTCTCCAATCTTCTTTAAGGAAAGTGTGAGGGGGCTACAAACATAAGAGTGTGAGATTGCCTTCGGTAACCTTCCAAAAAAGTGCACACTCATCATAGGAGTTTCTTTTGGAGACTGACATTCTATCCACTGTACAGTCTCATGATTATTCAGGCTACTCTAGTGCGTGCCTGATGAAGTGCGAAAACATGGGTATGCAGTTATAAAATCGCGGCATAAGTGTCTCCTGTACAAAAAATCGTGTCAAAAATGCAGTGGTTTGACCTGTTAAAGGTGTACCCCATTACACCATTTAATGGCAACGGGGGTTGCAGGAGTGTCCCCCGCGCCCCTTAAATGGTATAATGGATCCAGCGTTTGCGGGGGTGTCCCCTGCATCCTTTACATGGATTGCAGTGTCAAAACCACAACCTTTTTGCTGCGCTTTTAACACATGGAACCAAGAAATGTTGATAGTTTCTCAGATAGGGGCTTACAAAGCCATCATTGTTCCAAAGGACTTTTTGTCTATCCAGCAAAACATTTGCTTTCGAATCTGTCTTTCATTGGATCCTCCAACTCGTGATGCACAGATATACTGAAACATATACAGACATCCTGGCAGATGAAATAACTTAACTAACATGACTCATGCTAAGGCGTGTCCCAGAATTGTTAATTGTATGGTGTTGGCATCACTCTTTCCTTGGCTGATAGCTTGATTGAAAATATTGTCTTATCTTACCAAACAACGGAGTCTGCTGAAAGAAATCGTTAGAGACCTGGAGCATGATAAGGTGGAGTAAAGCTCAAAGGAATGTTGGGAACACGCCAACATGACCTGTCAGAATCCAACCCGTGCAAGCTGCTGCGCCAGAATTTTACATCAACAAAAATTACACAATTATTGATCAGTATCCGTGCCAAGATTTAGGCAATTTTTCTGAGAATCAGGATGCTTGAAACCTCAGGTCGTCAACTTGTAACGGACCCAAGCCTACAACCAATAAAATTCACACATAAAGAAATATTAATAATAAATAATAAATATTATAATAAAATAATAATTTTGCATTTATATAGCACAGGTTCTGAGCGCTGCTTATTATTACCCACGGTGTGCGGTGCTCAATTTATCAACCTCGGAAGGATGAAAGGCTGAGTTTGGCCCTGCTGGGATTCGAACCTATATATTGTTTTTTTGTTTTTAATTGGGGCTCCTGGGCTGTGTCCAGCAGCATGTGGCTCTGTGTCTCTTGAGTGGCTCGTTTTCTGATAGCTTTAGCCGGTACGAAAGCTCAGTCAGTTGAGTGCTTGCTGCTGCAATAATCAACTCAGCCTTTCATCCTGCTGAGGTTGATAAATGAGTACCAACACAGGTCGGGTGATATTATATGTATATTTGGTCTATATGAAGCCCTTACGCGTAGGTGCTATCACATCGTTATCGTTTGGCCTTGGCTATCTGCTTGCATTCACAGTAATTTAGTAAATGGGCCTATACGCGCTGATATTAATGATACATATGGTGATCCATTCTTGTATGAAATGTATTTCACTTTACAGTGATATCGTAACCATATTTTTCGTAGTGTACTTAGAAACAATGTTCTGTGATTCCACTTTCTGTTTTGTCAAGGGGTGAAAAGTGTTTCATCGCTCCCTGTGAAGTGACTTCGGGGTGGGGTCAAATGCCATCACATCCTGTGATGTCATCAGAGGTTAAGAGTTGTGTGATGTCACTTCCGCTACCCCTGGCATTTTGGTGAAATGACGTCCCTGTCGGACCGGCATGTCGAATAAGGAGATTTGCATGGAATTCCATGAATTTAAAGAAAGTCCATGAGGGAGAATGATTGTATCAGCTGTGGAGTTAAACATCATCTTTAAAAATATCCCACTGTTGAAGATTACATCCACAGAGAGTGTGACCATTGCTAGGCAGTTCCAATGGTCAGAAATTAATACTTCCATTGTAGGAATGCATTCTGGGAAGTCACTCGGTTCGGGTGGCTTTCTCGAGTAGTTATTCAGAAGCTTTTTGGACTTTGATGAAGGCACCTGAAGAGAGTCGGGGAACTAGTGCCCTTTCTACTTCACTTTGCCAATTGTTACAGTGTTACAATAGCAATGGCATGGCACAGGATGACTGCTTAATACATCGGCTAACCTCCTCAGTAAGCATGGCTATGATAATCTATATTAAATTCATTGAACATTGGCTGAACACACACAAGCAATAGCCAGAGCAACAAGAGCCACGTGGGATTTATCAGAGGTAGAGAAGAAATTCACTGTTTTTTGGATCCTACTGGATATTCAAAGACTTGGCAATTTGCTTTCCCAGACCTTTGCAGTATTCTCATGAACGTTGAAAAAATATATTTTGGATGAGCTGGTTCATGGCACTGGAGGCTCATGGCCAGGGAGACACATTCATGTGATGGATTATTGTGTTATACCAGCTGCTTGAGGCATGTGAGACTGTCAAAAGGGAGGGACTGAAATTCTTAAATCTGGAAAGAGTAGCAGACAGTGGTTCCCACAATTCCCTTTGATGTTAGACTGGTCACTGGAGCCCCATGTGATATCTATCTGGCAAAATATCAGAATTAAAGGGATACGCCTACACAACCTGAAATACAAGAATACAGGGTAATTATGTTTGCAGATGACACCCAGGTCTTATTGTCATAAGTATATTCTACCGCCCCTAAGCTTTTGATCACTTTATTGTACTTTGGAATTCTGTTGAAATACAGGCTTATTCCGGCTATGCCAGAGGTTATTCTTCTATCCAGGGACTTCTATTAAAAGTGCATCACCAAATGGTCCATGAGATTGGAAGTGGACGGATAACCCAATAATTACTTTTCATTGAAAAACCTAAAATCCAATAAGCCAAGAGCTTACTATTACACTGAATTTGGGTCCTACGTTCTTTTGCCGCCAGGTTTTATTTCTATGAGTTTTCTGTACAAAAAAGTTAATCGAAAAAACTCATGGAATTTTTTAAAAAGTATTTGGGGGGTCCCCCCAATCTCCTCGTTCACTATTATTTCAGCACTATCCCTAATAGCCATACCGCTTTAATCTCTTACCAACCCCCCTTTATTGTTCAGTGATTTTTTTCGATTAATATTTTCGGTTAAAAAACTCATCAGAAAAAACCTGGCAGCAAAACAACTGTATACTGTGAATCTGACATTGTGTGTCAAAGTTAACTGCATCAAAAAGAGTATGCTACCTTAACAAAAGGTTTTCAAGTTTCATACAGTTGGTTTCAAAGGAAAATAATAGTTTGCCTGTATTCGGAAAGAAACTTTGTCTTCCAACTTTGTCATAACAGATGGCCAGTGACTTACTTCCAATTCTTCTAGCATTCCTCTCTTGACTCATGCAACTGATGTTTGGAACTACAAAGCTATGCTGTACTGCAAGCCATTATACAAAACATTTCCTTCAACAGTAACAGTCAGGGGGTATAGACCAAATAGATTTCCTAAAATCACATTCATTATTTTAGAAGCACCCTTTCAGAACCCCATCCATTTTTTTGTATGACCAAAGCATTCGAATAGCAGTCCCTAATTCCAAACTACACTTCCAGAAAGGGACAGATTCCAGGAGGCCCCTTTCGTGTTTTCCTGCCATGGTCCAGACCAGGAACACTGACTGACTCCTTCATTGTACATCCAGCTCATTTGTAAATCTCTTCAACAGAGATTTTTATTTGACAGCATTTTTTACATAGAAGCTGCTGTAGGGTCACCGATAAATCCCCTCGCTATTTCAATGTCAGAGTATGACATGGTGTCATTTCTGGAGGTAAACCTGCTTAAGGTTTTGATCATCTTGCAACAAAATCCTGTACTGGTTTGTCAGCTAGTTTGTATTGGAGAAATTCATGTAACAATGGCAACCAATACTTCCTGGACCCCTGCCTTCACTTTGTGCCACTACTCTTTCATTACTTCTCCTCAAGTAGGCATTGCGGTGGGAGGTGGCTTTGCCTCTGTTTTTGTCACAGGTTCTGGGAAAGAATTGCATGCTCACTGCCCATCTCTCCATTATCCTTCTCAGTGAAATGTCCATTCTTCACATGTTTTACTTGGACATTATGACTGTAGTGCCTTCACTGGTCCCAGTGGGCAGACAGGACCATTTTCCTGTATGTGACTGCATGCTCTGTTGATAACACCAACATTTATTTAACTCAGAATTGAACCAATAAAACTCTCATTCAAGAACTATATCACAAGAAAATGCTTACTGTGCCACCCCTCTCATACTTAGAATGAAATAATGAACACAGTCTGGCTACTGGCCATTCCATAATTCCCCTTATTGCACATCTAGTTCTGATTGGGATCTTTGTGGGAGACAATACATATTTCCAACGCACATTCAAAGGAAAACACATAGTTCCAGATAGAAGATTTCTTACAATCTCAGTTCAGATGCACCCTCAAGCCAGCAGTGGCAAACCAACCAGACGGACACCTCTATGGGAGGTCATGCCCAATGGCCAACGAAGGTGGGTTCACATATCCCGGGTACGGAAACCATTAAGCCATGTCAAGCAAACACCAGGGGCAGGGCTAAAGCCCATTCCACTGAACACAGTGGTAGGCAATGCAGTGCAGTCAGTCTCAATAGAATCACTGTAGTTTGGGCATATCCATGGAGCATGCTCAGGGCACTGGAGTTAGGGATTCTGTGTGTTGGGGATGATTTAGGGGCATAATCCTGATACAGTAAATGCAAGGAGCAACTCCTCAAGCTTGGCCTAAGTCAAGGTTCCGGAAACAGTGACTGCTGCACATGGCTGAGGGCCGTGTGCAGTGGTTGTTACAGTAAGGGTCAGCCATACCCCGTTCACAGGGACCTCTGGGCATGGTCAACGTTTTGAAGGTGCTTTACATCCCCTTCTATAATCCTAAAATGTGTATTCTTCAGCAGAAACGACACACTTTAGTTAAACTGGCTTTAGATCTTCTCCCTCAGGCAGATTAAGTGGCTAGTGATGTTAATGAACAAGCACATTAAAACTAAAGCTTTTACAAGATAATAATAGCTTTCCAAAATTACAGTTGTCAACAAGTGATCATGAAATGCAGCACTGGTCAGAATTAATAAGGAGTTGAGTTACAAAAGGCCATCTGAATTACAACATAAATTCGATGACTACATGCAGTGCTAGTCCACATCAACAGAATTACTCATCCTACGGTTTATATTTAAGGCAATGGTGAGAAAAGAGTAGACACCACGTGACCTCATTCTGTTTGTCTGGACAGGTTTACTGTAGCAGTGACTCAACATTTCTGAGGCCTGTGTATGCCAGTAAAGCTCAATTAAATGCCATAGGAACAGTAACTCTTTCTTCACCTTCACGTGGGCACTTATACAGAGCCGTTCTGTCATCATCCTATTCATTTAAATGATAAACTGAAAACGGCGCTTGTCACCAAAAGAGCTCCTGATAGAGAAGTCCCAGGACCTTCTGTCAGAGGGAGGTGTTCTGTGCTTGTTTTACAAGATATGAACATTTTGTTTTTTCGGGATGCAGTGTAGGTTCGCTGTGCAGCAGTTACATTCTGAAACCTTTTCCTTGAACAACTATACCAGCATGCTAGCTTAGATTTAATGAATACATTAACACATATTGTATTAGTCAAACTAGGTATTTCTTAAAGTACTTTTACATCCTACATTTCATTCCGAACACATTCATACATTATTCTTATAAAGGAAAAGTTAAGTGTGTTTATTAGAATGATATTTATATTCAAATTCAGCATTCTACACATGTATGCATGCACACACAGGCACACGCACACACAATTTAAATATGTATATGTTTACAGTATAAATATATTGATGTTTCATAAATTAGCACCCTGGCAGGGAGACGGGGTGGCACCCTCCTAGCTAATCAGGAACCTTAGAACAGAGGCGTTCCCTCATGCGCCCCCTCATAGCCCGCCTCTGAGTGTCCTACTCAGAAGTGCATGCTGCCATCTTCTCTTCTTGGACATCAGGTAAGTTTGCATCTCCAACTTTTTGTCCCGTCCATGTCACCCGGTCAGATCTGAGCACTTTGCCAAGTTTATTGACGTTTTATAAACTTTTCATGTCTAAAAGGATTTTTGAAAAGAAAATGCTCTTCATTTGGTAATAGGCTAATTGATATTTGCACAAATTAAATGGTTCAATATATTCTTACATTTGCATTGTGCCTCGGAGGAGCAACACAAAATATACCAGACAATGAAATTGTTGTATCAGATTTAGCTTGGCAGAGGGAATGCAGAAAGAATGTTGTGATGTCATGTGGAGTGTTTGTGTCTGAGTGTCGGAATGCCAGGGTGAAGCTTCTATGTTGGGCAGGTAGTCAGCCTGAAGCCTGGGTGATGGGCTGCCAGTGTTTCTGTCCTATTAATGTAACTTACTTAAGGACTATGTAACTGCTTGTGAAGGTGTCCTGAGAAGCTGTAATAAACCTAGCATGTCAACCTAAGAAGGCTGGGAGCTGCTTCGTAACATTGGCGAGGAGTCGGTCTTAAAGAAGAAGAACCCAAGTGCAAGAAAAAGTAGGAAGCTGAAGAAACCTGCTGCGGGGGGTGCAGGAAAGTAAAGGACAAGATAAGGGCAACACTGCCCCCAATACAAGTAAGACTCATCACCCAGGGCGCCAAAGGGGGAGGAAAAAGACCCCGTAGTCCCCGTAGCATGAGGGAACAGCAGCTCATGATCTGGAGGGAGATCTGAGTCCCGGGGGCTGGAGACGGAGCTGGGCCAGAAGATGAAAGGAAGCTGTGTCCCAGTAATGAAATGAGAAGTCATGCTTCATAGGATGTAGAAAGGAGCTGGCCAATAGGGAGAAAAGTGATGCTGTCCCGGTTAAGTGAATTGGGAAGTACTTGCTTTCAATGTAAAGTAGGTGGTTTGCCCATAAAGGAAGAGCAGAGCTGTCCCATTAGGTGTAATCATATGTCCCAGCAGGTAAAACAACGGACAAGGCAAACAAAGGGAAAGCTCCCCATTATGAAGAAAATGAAAGTAAATGAAGCCAGGGTGAAGGGATGTGTCCTTTGTACTGGTAAAGCATAAAACGATCATGGCGCATAAAGCAGAGTCAGTAGATGCCAGAGACAGTGACCGTTGGATGAGCAGATATCTTCACTACCCTGTATCTGGCAAGGGAATGGTGACGTCAGTATGGAAGTGAATGGAGTTGGCGAATTAGCCGAATGCTCAAGAGATGCAGGAATCGTTGGTTGCGAGGTTTAAACAAGCCAAACTTTCAGGAGTTGCAAGAATCGGGAGGCTTAAACAATGCGGCTGTGTCGCGTCAAGGGTGAGAAATGATGGGGATTTCCGAGTAAGGAACCCAAAGGCGTGAGGCTGCGTGTTCAGGACGCAGCGCAACGTTCATTGAGGAATAGTACGGCACACAAAAGTCGAGTGTGCGCTGTGTTGTACTGTGGCGGGACGTTCAGGTAGCGGTCTACCCAGCGAAGGGAAAGTATGCAATGCCCCGTTGGAGTACTACTTATGCATTCTGCGCGGCATGGAGATTGAATAAGTCTATGTATTGTAAATGCAAGGCAGACTTGGAGATCTATCATTCTCCCCACCGAAGGAGGAACGGTGCGGGGGCCGAGGTGCTGTTTGGTTGTCTAAAAACTGATGGACAGACCACTGAGATGGTGACGGGTTATCTTCTAAGGATTCAAGGAGAGGGGACTTACGTATCCTTTTGTGATATTACTCTTGTGTGTTGCGCCACTGATATTTGGTGTTTTAAGAATGGATGGTTACACTTTGAGGATTTGTAGATACATAGGAGGTGACATTGATGTCTTGTTTTAAGCAAACTAATTGACTTGTAGTGGATAAACACTTGGTCCCGTATGCTATTCACCCGGCCTAAATTATTATAATTAGCAAATGTAAAGCATCCAGCTGCGGGAGTCTCACAACCTGAGAATCCTCCAAAAAAGATTCATCCTATAATAACAATGTTTTTTTGTATGTTGCAAAGCTATCACCGCGCTTGGAACTAATAGTCCACAACCATAGTATTCTGTTTAGTAACAATTAAAGTCCACACATTGGAATCAAAATGTTGTTTTCTTTATATTCTTGTTGTGAAGAACAACAATGGTATAGCCGACACGTGTTTCGACCTCTGCGGTCGTTCTCAAGGCTATTTGTATCCATAAAAACCATATTAAACCATAAGCACATTGATGATCATTATCAACGCAAACAATATCAACATGGAAGTTACAATCAAAACAAATCATAATTAGCATCAAATAGAGAGAAAGCAACATTTTCAAAACATAGCACACAGGTTGTTGAAGGTTGGGATGTGTAAGCATAAACGGCAATTACGGCGCATGGCAAGAGAAAAAGCATTTCCAATTAACTATGCATATGGAATTGGCATATATTCTCACACAGTTCTTGCAACTCGTTATCTTATTCTATACGTTATTGTGATTAATTGTTAAATAACGTGTTCCATAAACCATCATTGGGGTACATGCGTTTGGTGCAACCTTCTACCAATATTCGGTTGTTTCTAATTCCTAAATCACCATAACCTTTTGGTGTTGGTTTGGTAAAGAAAAAGGCATGCTAGAATCCAAATTGTGCGAGGCACCCAAAATGTGCTCCCCTGTATATTGGCCACAACATTGTTGTTTTTCTTACCCTTATCCTATGTCTTAATCTTCAATATCTGTATTCAAAAATGTATTATTATAATTATAGTGTTAAGTGTGTACTTTTCTGTATATGAGATCGTGTCAATAGTAGTGAATTTCACCCACCTCAACTTCTGCTCATTATTTCAGTCATGGCATGACATCTCTTCTATTACAGTCAGGAGTGTTTTAAGGGTTAGATCCCAGTGTCCTAAATGTATCGAAAATATATATTCACTGCCATTGTCTATTGCCAGGCTACAAAAAGTATAATATAGAGATTAATTCAACTCACCCATTAAGTAGGGGTCAATCCCAAGAGTAGCCTCACATCAGCTTCGAGTAAACCGTCCTCTCCATTTTTTCTCTGTTTTGATACTAGCAGCAAAACAAAATGGTAGCTGCACGTTGCGTGATGACGTCACACGCAAAACAGCGTGTGATGTCATACTGTAAACAATAAACGTCATCACTTGTAGTTCATTTGGAATCTGACTCTTCACTGAGTCGAATCTCGTGTCTGCATGGTAATTATTGGTGCATACAGCTGCAGTCCTAAAGCCCTGGTACTAGTACCTAGTTTAATAATATAATGAGACTATCTAAACGTATGGATAAAAATTAGACTTAGCTTTTGAAGAAAGTGTGACCCTTAGGTCGCACTGTTGGTGTTAGGTTCTAAACGACATGTTGCCCCCAATGATTTCATAAAACACCATAGTATGTATTCAGTATATTGCAATCATAGAAATACATACATCTCATGGTCTGAATTGAGTCCATGTTCTGTAGACCGTAAGAGACAAATTAGTTTGGCTTCCATTTTCCGTAGTGACAACTCTAAATTGCCACCTCTCTTTCCTTGTTTGGCTTTCATGAGACCCAAAAATCTTAAATCTTCCATATTATCCATCTGGTGTTGACTTTGCCAATGTATGGCCAGTGGTGTCTTTGGCTCTGTGTTCTTCAAACTTAACAAATGCTCCCTGATGCGTATACACAACTGTCTGATAGTACTGCCAACATAATTCTTGCCACAAACACATTGAATTATATAAACAACATAGCATGTTTTGCAATTAATGTGATCTCTGATATTGATTTAGTTACCAAGCTGATCTTTAAAGATTTTACATTTGTCCCAAGCATATTTGCATTGATTACAATGCCCATATTTGTAAAAGCCACCTTCGCTTTTTAACCAACTTTGTGTCTGCGTTTCTGTTTTAGTATTTAAAAAGGACGGGCATAGTTTTTTTCTAATGGTTGGTGCTTGCGTGAATGTAAACTTGGGCTTATCAGTAAGAAAAGGAGTCAAGTCTTTGTCTAGTTTTAGGATGTCCCAGTGCCTGGCTGCCATTCGATACAAAGTATTCCTTTCTTTGGTGTATTGTGTTATAATTGCAATAGGTTGGGTTTGGGATCTGTCTTTGGTGCTCTTATTGACCAATTCTTTTTGTTTGGTGTGTCTGTATTTGTCAATTGCGAGATTGATGCTTTTAGCGCTATATCCTCTCTCAAGAAATCTATGTGTAAGGAGCTTGCATTCTAGCTTGTAATCTGAATCTCTGCTGCAATTCCTGCATGCTCTGTAGAATTCTCCACCAGGTATGTTGTCAATAGTTTTACGTTGATAACAGCTATCTGCATGTAAAACTGAATTAACTTCTGTCGGTTTGCGATAGGTCGTAGTCTGTATAGTATTGTCTGAAATAAAAATATGTAAGTCGAGGAAATCTATCTGTAATGGACTGGCATGCCCGTAAATTTAATACCAAATTTATTGTCATTAGCATAATGTACAAATTCCTCAAAAGATTTCGAAGTCCCATCCCATATCACAATGATGTCATCTATAAATCTCTTCCAACCTATGATGTTGTTACAAAAGACTTCGTGTGTATATATGTTCCTCGTCATATTGTGACATGAATAGATTTGCCAGAGAGGGCGCAAATTTAGCACCCATAGCTACTCCTCTCTCTTGAAGAAAGAATTGGTCATTAAATAAGCAAATGTTATATTTCAGGGTAAAAGTTAAAAAGTCTTTCTACATTTCGAGATGCTTCCAATGAGAAGCCAAACAATTCCTGAAGGTGAATTCTAGTGCATTCACTGCTAAATCATGTCCAGTGCTAGTGTATAAGCCCACTCCATGAGCACATCATGACCAACAGCGTGTGATTTGATGCCCCCCTTAAAGTAAACAACCTGAGTTTCATCTTTTATTTAATATGTCTTTTCTTAATTAAAGTTTACGCAGTGGAGAATCCATCTGCTGTGATTGCAGGCTATGATATGACTCTAAGCAAAACGTGTATGCCTTTTCCTCGATTCTTTTTCTCAGCCTGCGCATTCTGCGCTGAGGGACAATGGCGGCTGGAGCCTTCTGATACTAACAATCCATGGGTTCTCGGAGCAGCAACTGCATTTGAGGGCCCCTCATCAAATATTGAAGGTAATGTTGAGCCCTGCCTGGTAGGTGGTAGAGTACCTGTCTGGTGGATCCCCTGGCTGCCTGACAGGTATCCGGGCTCAGGAAACCTTGTCATGGTCTCCAGATTGTTTACCCAGTCACCTGGGATGAGAGAAGCTCTCTAGTAGCGGTATTTGGCAATATCCCAATAATACACATGAGTCAGGGTGGCTGGAGTACTGGCGTGGATCTGCCCACCAGTGCATGCAGACTTCCTCTTTTTTTGCGCAGAGACACAGTGGTGTACAGCATGCTGTGATGTGTACTTGCATATCTATGTGCAGCCGGGGCACATATCGCACCAGCCACACATTGCATGTGTCCACTGCACTCCTTCACAGGTATGACAAAATAGTTCATTTTTGGCTGGAGTTTGTGGGCTGTGTGACACTTTTGGAACCAGCTGAGGTTGAGATGCGCTTTAGTGAAATGGCAGCTGCTGCCACCTGACACTGATGGGTAACGCAACCAATGTTGGTGGAAGTCTGTGTATTTTGATTCCACACAGTTGAAGGATGTAAAATCATGTGGTCTCGCCCACATTTATAGAGCTAAGGATTAATGATGTAACGTATATTGCATAAGAAGTCTCCACGTTTTGAGTGGATTGGTCATTTATCTGGCTCATGAAGATATCTCCTAACACAAAAAAGCAAGTATGTATTATGATATTATGCTTGTAGCATTATGAATGTGTAGCAGAAATGCAGATAGTAATAGAAGCCATCTGATCTGGTTCAAGAGCATTTCAATAACTTTTAAAGCTTAGCCATTATTATTCCCTGAGTGATGAGCTTTGTGTGGATATTGCAGGCACTCTCTATATACGCCAGGTTTATTACAGTGCTCTTGGAGGAGGTGTGTGAACATGTCGGCTTACTGGTACACACCTAGGTGTAGTGATCTACATGAGCTACCAAGGAGCCAAAGGAGACAAAGGGCAGTGGATGTGAATAGGAAAATGTACACAAGACCATGCAGTGAGTAAATATGTACTGAATAACATGCACGCAGGAACCAGGATACATGCACGGTAAGATGTGAAGTAGACAAATGTATGAAAAGGGACGTGGTGTAAACACTTGGAAGCTTTTAAGGAAAGTCAGCAAGCTCTCTGCCAGCAATTGCTGTTAGAGGTACTGTCAGCACTAAGCCCACATATAGGACATGCAATGAGCGAGTCTATGAGCTGACACCCTTGATGGTATTATATGAGGTAACTTAAGGACAGTGCCCATACTGATCAGGGGTTCTGCTGATCAAACAGGGACCCCGAAAGACTATTACAGCAAAGGGACAATAACTTAATATGAAAGGCTCGTGACAAGGGTAAAGTAGAAATAGTGCTGATGAGATAGAAAGAAATTCAGGAACAGGACTATACTGCACACCACACCCAATAATCAATAGGGAAGGAATCGAGACGTGCCATAAAAAAGCAGGAACAGACTCCAATAGGGAGTCTAGGAAAAAGAGTAGAAAAAAGAATTACTAGCCCAAAACCTCCTCCTTCCCCGCCCAGTATAGGAAAGGAAGAGGGTGCAGACATAGGACTCCTCTGAATGAGGGTTGTCTACAGGATCACGTTTACACTGCAGAACAGAGCAAGACTAATAGGACACAGACACACTGGGCTAAACAGGAGCAGCAAACGCACTGGGAGGAGCTGACTGCAAAACAAAGGAAGCCAAAAAGTGGGTCCAGGAAGCCAAAAATACTAATTAGTAAACTAAATTCGAAATCAAGCGATCCAGGAACAAGTAATAAGGAACTAGAAACTATTAGTAAAGGCCCAGGAGTAAAGGAACCCAAGATGGATCTGGAAAGGAAGTGAAGTGGAAAATATATATTTAAAGGTCTCAAGTAAGCACAGTACTGTGTTGTAAGGGTCGGATGGAAATTTCAATACTGAGGGAACCTCAAAGCAGTCCTCCAAGTGAGAGGAACAAGGTTAAAGGGGGCGAATTGTGACAAACATTCTCTTATGAGAGAAGGTTTGTAAATTTGACTCTGGTTATGACCTTACACATAACAGAAGAATGCTGGTGGGCACCCAGAATTGGTTCATTGAGGAAGGCTTAGCTTGCACCAATCACTGGGGCCCATTTGGTTTTAAAAGAGGGCTGAGCCCCTCACTTAGCAGATCATCCATTGACTTCCGAAGGAGTAAATGAAGGACTCACTTGGAACCTGCATGAAAAGTACAGTCTGCCTTACAGCTTCTGCCAGTGAAGGAAGGCCAGGATTTCCAAGAGTGAAGCAAGATCCCTCCCCTAAACATCTCCCAGAGAACAGAAGGATATACTGGACTCAGAGGACCTGACCAGTGCTCCAAAACCAGTACCCAGCCAGCACACAGCATGCCCTGCTAAGTTCTGCCAGGAAGCTTCCTAGGTGGGAAGTGCCATAGAGTCTCTGAACAAAGGACAAGGCCATTGCCTGCAAACACTCACCTCGGTTTTGGCCCGTACACCTTAAAGGAAAACACAAGCCGTGCAAAGAAGCTTGCAGAGTGCCACAACAAGCATCAACCAGGGTCCATCTTTTAAGGACATTTTCGAGACAGTTGAGCCCTTGAACCACGACCGGCTGCACCACTGACTGCTGACTGTTGTCAAACTGCAGTCACTAAAGCTGCCCGAGAAGCCTCGACCAGCGCTCCAGATCCGCCAACCAGCACAGAGACAACGATTCTTGGGCCTGAGCCGCTGTGCAGATCACCCTGCAGCCTTCCGTCCAGCATCGCTTGCCGAACTGCCTGCCGCCTGATACCCAGAGCTGTCTCCCTTCTAGAACTCTGTCGCAGGAGCCGCAAAGCATCCTGGAACTGACTCAACGCTGTTGAGCATCAAGATCTTCTCAAGCACCAGGTACATTATGGTTCTGTCTCCCTGGTCCTTCTCCGAACGCTCCTCGAGACATTTACTACCCCTTGCTCCCTTGGTTCTGAATCCAAATAGCCATGAACAGTTAAGACTGATTGATTACCGACTACCCTCCTGTCAGTATCCAGAGTGCATCCCTTTCCTACATGAAACTGTCTGTCCTCTGTGTTCCTTTACAGGGTGGGTTGTACTTTGTAGTGTTCTAGAACTGTCTGTTGTAATAATAATAAAGTAGATATTTTTATACAACCTTGACTGGACAGTCCCATTTATCATTGGGTAATAATTGTATGTGTTGTAACTAGCCAACGATCCATGACCTTGCAGGCATAATCCTGCCATTCTGTCCACATTACTAAAATTGGTCAAAGAGGTGTATAATTGACTTGTGTTTCCAATCTGGTGGTTTAGAAACCGATATTCATTTGTGGACCACTGGTGGCCCGGAAGTTGATTCGTCACAGGAGTGCTAAATTACAAATAGTTGTTCCAAAGCACTTCATGGGAGATGTTGAGGAGAAAGAGACTATAGAAGCGGGGACAACAAATGTAGGAGCGGAAAGGGGGAACAATCAAGTTCAGTCAATTGCTGTGAGGAAAGTTGAGACAGATTTCGGGCTACTTAGATATAATATAACCTAAGGTAAAGTGGAATGCGAGTCAGGTAGTCAAACCATGATGCTAGCAAATGTACAATTGAAACCGTGACTTTGGAGAGTAGGTGTTAAAAACGTAATACGTTGTCCCTCGGATAAGATAGGTGTATTCTGGCCATTCAGAACTTTCAGTATACCTGGGGGCTGAGGTCTCACTACACGTTTCTAAGTTGGCTCTAGGCTAATGGGGAGTGCAAACGTTGGCTAAAGTAGAGGATTCTTAAAAACAACAGGAGGATGCTGGACTATCCTGAAAAGTGACATGAGGATAGAGAGCAGAGGTTGAATTGATTGGGTGGCTACACGTTTTCGGGACACGGTTCCTTATGAGGAACAGTTAGGTCCAGTTTAAATCTGGAAAAGCTCTTTTCAAGTCTCAGAGATTTTGGAAGATCATTCCAGCATTGCCAACAAAGGTTCTCCCTCTGTGGTGCCGCCTAAGGACTTCCGCTGGGATCAGGGGATTGGCATCAGATGATCGAAGTGTGCTACTTGGGCTATTGGGCGAGATAATCAAAGAGCAGGGTCTTTACAAAGATGTTCTGCACTCAGAGAAATTGTGCAAAACTCCTGACTTTGCAACTACGAAACATTGCAAAGTTGCCAGGGTTGTTCAAGTTACTGGCAGCAACGTTTCTTACCTACACAATTAATTTAGTGGAAGAAATGTCCTTTCAACTGTCATTGTAGATAGAAATCCTCACGTACATGTATATGCATTAAATTCCCAAACGTTAAGAAGTGAACTATACCCCATATAGACCCGTGAACTATTTGTAATGCCAAAGAGGAAAACAAAACATACATAACAACATTTGCATCCCATTAAGACATGTCTATAACTCTCAAAAAAGTTTCAAGCTGTTCTCTAAAATTAAAATTATTACTTCTTAGTGTTTAGTGTTTAGCAATAACCTATGTTTTAACATGAGAATAATGAGGCTTCCAGAAGAGAAAAGGATTCATTCGCATGCTTCCCTTTACAAGCGTGTAGTCCAGAGGTTTGCAACGTTTAGCTCTCAGACGTTGTGACTACAAGTCCCATAAGCCCTAGCCAGCATAGGCAATGGTGAGGGATCATGTGAGTACTAGTCAAAAACATCTGGAAAGCCTCAGGTTGCAGACCACGGTTGTAGTCAGTGATCATTTGCAAGGCAGTCACTACAGAACAACAGGACGTGAAAGATGCACGCTGTCTGGCCTGCTGCGTGCAGTGCTTGCTGTGGCTCTCCTTATTATACTTTTTAACCTCAAAGTAATTGGTCTGTAAGACATGTCAGCTAATAATGCTTTTGCACCCACTTCCTTGGTTCAGTAGGTATAATACATTTGTGAAATTTTCTTAGATCACAGTTGTTTGCAGAGCGGGAAATCCTGTGCCTTCCAAGAACAATTATGCTCAATAACAGGTTAACAGCTATCTGTGAGTCCTATGCGAATAGTTAGAAGGAGGGTAAGAGCTTGATAAGGAGGAATGCTAATGGTTGAAGACAGCCTTAACCAATCACGACGGAAGGTTAGAAGCCTGGGGAGCCTCAATTTGTAGGGTTGCAGGGATCCATCTAAATGTAGCCATATTCCTTGAGGTTGACTGGTCTAAAGAAAAAAGCAAATCTAGGGCAATTCCTTGCCTTTGATGGCCACCTTGGAGTGAAGCAGATCCAGAAGGGCAATGTGAACCACAGTGTCATAGACTGTGAACAGGTCAAGTAGGATTCATGTTTAAGGGACAATCTTGCCTGCAAATCTCTGCCTTTCTTCTGTCATAAAAATTAGGTTCCTGGTCTTCGAAATGGTCTGAAGCCTGAGTGGTGTTCGTCAAATAGGTCAAATAGGAAGTGGGATTTGAAAACCTCAGACATTTGGTTTGTGTTTGTCAAGATTGTAGACATTAATGGAACATTGAAAAAAAGTATAGTAGTTTTTTAGATTAATTGGGTGAGCAACATGTTTCCCAACATTGGGGTGATCAATGATTGTTTGAAAATTAGAGGAATTGTACCCATGGTTACAGTACCATTGAGCATTCTCACCATGTGTGAGGCTATGTTGTTGGTGTTGTCCTTGATCGCAGTAGCTTGGCACTGTTCTATTGGACCACCCATGCCTTCATGGTGTTTTCCAATGTATCAATGTCTTCTGCTTGTCTAAGCCTGGGAGTTTGGGTGGTGGAATCCTTATTGGTGCAGTGTTGCTTCTTAAATAAGTATTGCTTTTTTGTATTTAATCTGAAACAGTCTTAAAAAAGGAATTAGGGCCTGAATGTTGAGGAGGGGAGCTGAGTTCCATGAATTTTTGTAAGGCTTCTGTGGTACTGTTTAGTGCCCACACCACTTGACTTTAGAAACCATACATTCTTTTTCTTTTCAATTGCTGCCTGGTAGTAATTACCCTGGATTCTAAAAAATAGTTTGTCCTTGTCAGAGAGAGATTTTGCCCGTCTTTTTTTAAGTTACTGGTTACCCTGTTTTGAGTATTCAAGACTTTTATGTGGAGATTTGATATGTTTTCATCTGTTGAGCCCGCATGTCTAGCAAGCTAATTATCGGTCAGATTCTTCCAACAAACATTTAGCACTAGCCAGTGTATGGGTTGTTAAGTTGTTAGGGTTGAAGGTGAGCTGGAAGATAGTGTGGGACAGCATTTTCATTGGTCTAAATAGTTCTGACTGGGTCCCAGCAATACTAGTGATCACTGTTTTGGCAGAAACTCCTACCCACTCCTCCTCTCTCTCCTCTGACACCTCCCTCTCACACTCCAGTCTTATATCCTTTCCCCTCCCCTCATACCACTCTCTCTTAGATCCAGTATCTTACCTTTAGTAATATTCACCACAATCTCTTCCATTTTCCTTTCCACCGTCCTTCCTCTGCCTGTTCTCTTGGACTGTCTCCTCTCCTCCTGACCTCACCCGAACAGCCCACACTCTGCACTGCATTCTGCAACTCTAAAGTGTTGTTCTTCTAGTTCTGACTCCACTCTGCCACGCTCACCTGACACTAGGGATTAATCAGTATTTGCCTTTTCCCCAGGGGCCAGGTTACACGGGTAAAATACTTTAAAAAGTCCTCCAAGCCCTTCCCCCTTTTCACCCTAGGTCCATGAACCATGTCCCATGAATTCTTGTCAAGCTTCTCATGTGACAAGGGCTTGTTCTGCCATAGTGGAGTGTCTGTTTTGTCCATGCGTGGGTACTCTTGTCGGTCGTTTCATTTGGTATCTGCAATTGGGGTTTCTTGGTTCCGTCGTCCTGCAAAGGAAAAGGGACAACACTGCCCAGAATATGGTATGGCATGCGTTGGGTGATTTACAGTGATACCCTCCATTTGTAACAAGGCACAACCAGGGGGCAGAGACTGGGGCCCTCCCAAATCCCTCACCCCGCCTCTGGAGCAGGACTGGCTGTGATAAAGTACCTAGTAGGCCTCCTTTCCCCCTTTTGAGAGGGGTTCCTATCCCCCTTTGACAGGGTCAAGTCCTTTACAGTGACACAAGAAAGACGCTCATCGAGGCCAACATAAATGTCTAAAGGGTGCTCAATGAGACCAATTACATTAAAATATGTTACATCTTACTCGGAAAACGGGGTGATTTGTGAGCAATGGATATCCTATGGCACTCCCTGTTCTTTCCATATTCACAATATAAACCTATGGTCTGTTCTGTTCTTATCATTATGGTATTCTTCAGTATTAGCACAAATATAGTTTTGATAAGGCTGCACACTTACTTGGTTTTATCTGCATTCTGCCCAGACAGCCTGCATGATAACATGCCCAATCTGCCATCAAAGCTTTTTCAAAATGTTCAGTTCAAGTGTATCACTGAAACAAACTAAAGGGGCATGAGGTGGCTGCACTGGTTTAGCAAGGCACACGGGTTGGAGTCACCTCACTGGCCCTCATTCCGTTGTGAGTGCAATGGGTGCAGGTGTATTTGTGAAATAGCACCAATCCCCGTCACTGTTGTGAATGTCTTTGCAGAGCACTACTTAGTGCATGTAACAGTAAAGTTAGCATGCTCACTCGCATAAATGTTTCAGTTCCTGCCCATGACCCATGGTGCAGCATGGCAGGAGAGCTTGGCAGTTGGCACTCTATCTGTTCATTGGCTAATGGCTACTGTGTGTGTTCCCCTGGTTCACTGTACATCAACTTGCTTAGCATTGCCCTTGCTCCTCCCTGACTGACACCTTCTGTGCTCACTGGCATTCCTTGCTGACTGGAAATTATTTGTTCTGCTTCTAGCACTTCTTCTGCTCACAGGTAGAAGTTGTATCTGCGTTCCCCTGGCCTCTTATGGATGTCTGCATTCCCCAGGTTGCCTTGCTCACCCTGGTGGGCTCTCCTGGCTGAGTAGTCCCCTCCCCACTCCACGGTGGATGGATGATCTCCTCGGGGCAGTGGCTGTAGATGTAATGCCCCCCCCTCACAGCAGCTAATTTACCTCATCGACAATACACAAGTGATGACTCTTAGGCTCTGGTCTCCTTGTAAGGCTGTTTATTGTTATAGCGTGTTCCTGTTGTTAGCTAAACATGTATAATATGTAACAGTTACCGGTCATCCATCTCCATCCATGTCAGGTCTCTCCCTCAACTGCTTTCATGGAAAGCTCATTCAGTCACAGCCTGGGAGTTGCATGGTTTCAGCAGCCTGCTTCACCCAAGCAGTGATGACGTAGGATACTGGGACCGTTGGTAATATGGCAGCATGCTGCTGTGGGTGTTCTAAGTAAATCTGGCAGATGTGATGAATGACATTCTGGCATGCAACATTCTTTATTGAAGAACATAAGGAAGAAAACACCTCAACAACAGAATCAGAGCATCATCTCTAGGACATTGCAAAAGGCTCTGATGGCATCCACTCCTCCCGTCAGGTGGAGGTAGGGAATGTAATAACACTCTGCAAGATTTCTGATAAGTGAAATAAGGTTGCCCTTTAAGGGGTGAATCAAGCACTGTTGCTTCAGCTATTCCATTAAGCATATGAGTACCATTCCTTGTAGTGTTGTGCAGGTAATTATAAGGTTTGACTAACGATTCTATTTAAAAGCTGCTCATTGGGAGGTCTGTTTTCATTCTAATCAGGTAAGTGCATGTTCAATATGTGGTTTCTCAATTCTGGTTTAGTAACTTATTATTTGAGAAGATGTCCTACACGTGGGACGCCCAGGGTGATTCAGAAAAGGACATCCCCTCAACAGCGTCTGATAACAAAAAGTACTGGTTCCTAGCTTCAAGACTCTTTTGATGCCTTTATCGGACCTCCAATATTTTCTCTGTCTCTGTATTGGTTGTATGTCAGTTTCCCTACAGTAATCAATCGAAAAATTACAATCGACAATTATTGCTCATCATTTATCTTAAAATGTAAAGAAAAAACAAACATTTCTTTGGGGGTGAAAAATGCATTCTTTGTTGTCCACAACTACCCTATTTTCAATTGCGTATATTGGTCTCCATCACACTAGATAGTCTGGAATTGCAAGGTGTCGCTTCCTGTATAATGAAAACACTCAAGAACAGCTGTCAATAATGCTGCCTAAATTACACGATAAGCACTGAATTTAGAGACCCCATTCTGTTCTAAAATGAGTGTTTACCTCAGGCCAATTAATGTCTGCAGGTTCCACTCAGTAGAACACACCTGCTCATCTCTGGAAATATCTTCAGTAGCCCTGGGTCCCCCGATCTTCTGAGTCTGTCCAAGCACTACTGCCCTCTGTGTATACTGTGACAATGACACCATCCACAGCCAACCAAAGTTGGTGGTGGTAGATTTGTGGGCGTGGTGCATTTTGGACAGTCAAGGGGAGAAAAAGTGAAGTGTCATCCAGCCCCATGCTTCCTGAATTGATAGATGACTATCATCATCATCAACAACATTTTTATTCAGCTTCCACCATTAAAGTTTACAGGAAAAATATGTTTGTTAATGAAATAGTTCTTTTACATACAAAGTCATCAACCAAAAAACATGCTTCTAATCTTGTTTTAATTCAGAGTCTATAAAAGTGTGCCCTGATATAAAAGTCCTTAAAATAGTATATTTTGTGAAACGTTTGATAGATCATCAGTACCTCCAATATTTCAATTGCAAGTCTGCTGGACAGAGAATGAATTAATTCTGTGACCAGTACCAGGGTTTGTCTCCGATGCGAAGGACCTTTATACCCATATGGAATAGCAAGGATCTTAACCTTAGAGACAATACAGAGATCAAGCAACCTTCAGAGACGAGGTGATCCTTGATTGTTACCCAGAGTGTTAAGGAACTGGGGTTATTTGTTTTGACCCAGTCTTATGCTCGCCAGTCTGCTGCTGCAATTTTAATTTTTCTCTGCAAATTGAACAGTGGCTCCTTTAGCAGATCCACAGGGTTCGGAAGGTCCCACCTGGCACATAAAGTTAGAATTTGGGACGACCAGGGAGAATTATTTGATGTCTTTCCTTTGTTATTTCAGTGATTACATTTTAGACATTCTCATTTGTGAACACTGCTGGCGATTTTTTAACCAAATATGTGAGAGAAACAGCAGTGGCAAGGAATGCTAATGGATGGGGTGCTTATTTATTTTTGTATTTATTGTGCATTTGTAAGGCGCTTATACAACAAGTAAATTGTGTTTCAAAGTGTCCAGAAGGGCAACAGGGAGGGAACATGGGACTGAGAGTAAAATATAACAATGAAAGAGAGAGGCGGTCCTACTAGGCCTTGTGAGCATTCCGAATATGCAAGTGCAGAGAGAGGGATGGGGTAAGGGCTAGGAGTAACATGGAGGGAAGTGCTAGGGAGTAAGTTGCATGCAACTGTTAAGTGACTGGCAGAGATAACTTGGTAAGAGTGGTCAGCTGCTAATAAATAGGTGCAGGCCTGTGATATCACAGGCCAGTGGGTGCCGAGGCAAGTGCTAGGACGTGGGTGGAGGATAAAGGTGATTGGGGATGGGAAGCCAGGGCCCAGGTGGACACATATGGGCCCTGGGCACCAATCTCAGTGACTGTGGAGTTTTAGTAAAGGAGGGAGATTTGGGAGGAGGAGATGAAAAGGAATGTCTTGAGGAGCCGAATTGGAGCAGATCCAGCTCAAGCCGTATGGGGAGTGGGAGCCTGTTGCATTGGAGGGAGCCAGCTAAGGAAAGAGATCGGCCACCAGCTCGCTGTTTAGTGAAGCGCTTGACGCACATAGAGTTGGTGCCGCAGGAATGTGGAGATATGGAGGGATTGTATTTAGTGAGAGACAGTTGGAGATAGTGTGGTCCCCGGCCCCAGACAGCTCCAACCTAATTGCTGATACCGGAGTACCCATGACAGTTACCCAAAACTGATCTGGACCATTTCCAGAGGTCTCACCAGCAAATATCCTCAAAGAGTGATTGAGGAAAATGTAGCTTCAAAAGCCTTGATGCATTTTGTCAGTACTTGGGCACCAAATATATAGTAGAATTTAAAAAGTCCCCCAATATTTAAATTTAACAGGTTCCTAAACCTTAGTCTGGGTGTTACCCACAAACCATTTTGCAAAAAAGTGATACCTACATAAGTATACTATTTAACAGTATCTACATTCAAACCATCTAAAACCCAATGAATGTGCAATTTTTACTTCCGTCTTCATCAATTGAGAGAGCTGAAACCCATAACAGGGGAGGATGTCATGTAAAGGTGTTTGTTCCAGCACCATTCTACACTCTTGTAAGTTAATGGGAATGAGCACAGGAAAAGGCCAGACATAAGTGATTGTTCTCAGACTTGGAGAGAGTCCCCACATTTTCTGATAGATGATCTGTGTTGTTAGAGAGTCCCTAAAATGTTAAAAAGGTGGTCACAATCTGAATCACTTGCAGAAGTAGTTTGTACAGCTACAGGTTTCCAAAAAGAAACTCAGCCATACTAAGCACTGTGAATTGCACCACTGTCAGCTTAGTTAAAAAAGGAGTAAACTTGACCACCAAATTGATATACCAAATTTTCCTGATTCCTTTAAGCGTTTTGTAAATTTGTGGTGAGCATGTATTTAAAGGCAGCAATCCATTGAATTACATTACACCTATTCCTACATATTTGAAATTTTCCTCTGCAGCCTGCACACGCTAGGAATGGGTACCTTGCTTTATTTATCCGTCGATTGTGATTTGAAGACAGCACAAAGTGTCTTTGCAATAAGGGCTAAATAATGCATAAAGTCAATGAATCTAATGTTTGTATTACATTGGTTGGAAAAAGAAAAAGCCAAAAATATAACAATTTGAAGAGGATAGTTACAACACCAGATAGTCATTGATCAGGCTTTTTGGAATGTATTCTGAAGCAACGTCTCACGTGTATGCAATTTTCTGAGAGTAGAAGAAATGCACAATGAAATTATGCATGTGGGAGAGGGTGAAAACTGAATTAGTCACAAAGGCCAGTTCATCACCTTATTGTTTTGTCTAAATAAATGCAACGATATTCAGCACTGTCTGCAGAGTTGAAAGGGGTGTTTAAAAGTCTAAAATTAACTAAGGAGGTGATCTAGGTGAAAGGAGTCAATCATGAATCCATTTAATGTACACAATATTGATGGCCTACGATGATACCTGTTTGTGAAACTCTTAACAATATCCCCTTAAAGCAAAAATCAGATGAATTACAGTTCAAATGTTTGAACATATTTGCTGTTTCTATCCACAGGATCAACAACACTACAGGCCAGGAATAGCTTTTTGCATCATTCTTCAATCAAGATTGACAGAAGTACGTGTGAGACATGTAAAAGACATGTAAAAGACTTATGGAAAATGAAAAAGTCACCTGGCTATTGAAACCAATGTAGATATTAACTGTGAGGGATACTCTATGATATACTTTATTCAGATACAAATCCATCAAATTTCAAAACAAAACAACATACAGAACAGACAACACATTCAAACATTCAAAGAAATGAATGCAATAGTCACAGTTCCCAAGGTTCATCATTTCAATTATGAACACATTGTAATAAAACAATTCTAAAAGAATAAACATATTTCGAACAGTCATCTATAACATTGTCCTTTAAAGACTCTCTGTATGATTTATCACAGACTGTAAGTAAGACAGACATGGCAAGGCTATCAAGGGGGTATCAGCAGCCAGTAAGGTAAAGTAATTCAGGTCTGCAATGAGAGAATGACAAATTTCAAATAAAGAGAAGAAATTATATTTCATCGTAATGATGAGTCAAATGGACTGAAAAATACACAATGGAACAGATCTTCTCTCATGTCTGGGCAAAACAAACAGTTACCATTTTTAAAAGCAGAGTTAGACCATCTAAATGTAATAATTCTCAAAGGGATCACAGCAAATCTTTCTCTGGTTATTAAAACACACTCACGCCTTACTAGTTAATATTGCATGCAAATGATTGGATGGATTCATGATTTTGGCAGCTTCTCTTTCAATGGTGAAGTACTTGTGTAAACTAGATTTAATAATGACCTAATATGATCTGTTCAGAATATTGAGGTTAAAAAAAAAAACGTTTTCATAATGAACTTTTTCCAATGTCTGCTTTATATATAATAGGCACAGAATGGACAACATTTTACATTCAGATGCAAAATGTGTCTTTAAAAATAGAATGTGTCAGTGAAGCACTGGGGTTCGTGTACACTCTAATTCATAAATTAACAGGTTCAATACAAAACACATCCTCAGGAAAAGGGAGCTCTACTTCTCATTGTCTAAAGTCTTCTTCACAGAGATATTTTCTTGTACCTGCAACATGGACAACGGCCAGCACCATGCTTAGCTATTGCTTTAGCTTTAATCTTGTGGACCCTGAGCATCATATCATAGAGGTTTCCATACTGAAAAACTCCACCTAACACCTGTATGATCTTCATTGATTGTTTTTTTTTTATATGGTCCACAACCTTCAATCTGTATGCAAAAGGGAAACCTACATATACAAACAAGGTGGTGACAGGTAGAGACTTTCCCAACATAAAATGTTGCAGCTTAAATTGTCTATTAATCGCTGAGCAAATCATGACTGCAGATTTATATACAGTTACATCAAGGTCGCTCATGAATTCTGAATAAATAGTAAATAGAAGCTGAGGGGAGATAGTTCCCTGTGCAATCAACACTGTGTTATCAGCATACGCTAAAACAGGAAGACTCAGGTACCCAATGTGAGGAGCATCAGATCCACAACACATTGAAGTATCATGCAGTATGTTATTGCTAATGGAAAACAGCAGGGGGCAAGAGCACAGCCCTGTGTCACTCTGGTTCCAACAGGAAACATTTTAGGGACTCTCTAACAACACAGATCATCTATCAGAAAATGTGGGGACTCTCTCCAAGTCTGAGAACAATCACTTATGTCTGGCCTTTTCCTGTGCTCATTCCCATTAACTTACAAGAGTGTAGAATGGTGCTGGAACAAACACCTTTACATGACATCCTCCCCTGTTATGGGTTTCAGCTCTCTAAATTGATGAAGACGGAAGTAAAAAATGCACATTCATTGGGTTTTAGATGGTTTGAATGTAGATACTGTTAAATAGTATACTTATGTAGGTATCACTTTTTGCAAAATGGTTTGTGGGTAACACCCAGACTAAGGTTTAGGAACCTGTTAAATTTAAATATTGGGGGACTTTTTAAATTCTACTATATATTTGGTGCCCAAGTACTGACAAAATGCATCAAGGCTTTTGAAGCTACATTTTCCTCAATCACTCTTTGAGGATATTTGCTGGTGGGACCTCTGGAAATGGTCCAGATCAGTTTTGGGTAACTGTCATGGGTACTCCGGTATCAGCAATTAGGTTGGAGCTGTCTGGGGCCGGGGACCACACTATCTCCAACTGTCTCTCACTAAATACAATCCCTCCATATCTCCACATTCCTGCGGCACAAACTCTTTGTGCGTCAAACGCTTCACTAAACAGCGAGCTGGTGGCCGATCTCTTTCCTTAGCTGGCTCCCTCCAATGCAACAGGCTCCCACTCCCCATTCGGCTTGAGCTGGATCAGCTCCAATTCAGCTCCTCAAGACATTCCTTTTCATCTCCTCCTCCCAAACCTCCCTCCTTTACTAAAACTCCACAGTCACTGAGATTGGTGCCCAGGGCCCATATGTGTCCACGTGGGCCCTGGCTTCCCATCCCCAATCACCTTTATCCTCCACCCACGTCCTAGCACTTGCCTCGGCACCCACTGGCCTGTGATATCACAGGCCTGCACCTATTTATTAGCAGCTGACCACTCTTACCAAGTTATCTCTGCCAGTCACTTAACAGTTGCATGCAACTTACTCCCTAGCACTTCCCTCCATGTTACTCCTAGCACTTACCCCATCCCTCTCTCTGCACTTGCATATTCGGAATGCTCACAAGGCCTAGTAGGACCGCCTCTCTCTTTCATTGTTATATTTTACTCTCAGTTCCATGTTCCCTCTCTGTTGCCCTTCTGGACACTTTGAAACACAATTTACTTGTTGTATAAGCACCTTACAAATGCACAATAAATACAAAAATAAATAAGCACCCCATCCATTAGCATTCCTTGCCACTGCTGTTTCTCTCACATATTTGGTTAAACAATCGCCAGCAGTGTTCACAAATGAGAATGTCTAAAATGTAATCACTGAAATAACAAAGGAAAGACATCAAATAATTCTCCCTGGTGGTCCCAAATTCTAACTTTATGTGCCAGGTGGGACCTTCCGAACCCTGTGGATCTGCTAAAGGAGCCACTGTTCAATTTGCAGAGAAAAATTAAAATTGCAGCAGCAGAGTGGCGAGCATAAGACTGGGTCAAAACAAATAACCCCAGTTCCTTAACACTGTGGGTAACAATCAAGGATCACCTCGTCTCTGAAGGTTGCTTGATCTCTGTATTGTCTCTAAGGTTAAGATCCTTGCTATTCCATATGGGTATAAAGGTCCTTCGCATCGGAGACAAACCCTGGTACTGGTCACAGAATTAATTCATTCTCTGTCCAGCAGACTTGCAATTGAAATATTGGAGGTACTGATGATCTATCAAACTTTTCACAAAACATACTATTTTAAGGACTTTTATATCTGGGCACACTTTTATAGACTCTGAATTAAAACAAGATTAGAAGCATGTTTTTTGGTTGATGACTTTGTATGTAAAAGAACTATTTCATTAACAAACATATTTTTCCTGTAAACTTTAATGGTGGAAGCTGAATAAAAATGTTGTTGATGATGATGATAGTCATCTATCAATTCAGGAAGCATGGGGCTGGATGACACTTCACTTTTTCTCCCCTTGACTGTCCAAAATGCACCACGCCCACAAATCTACCACCACCAACTTTGGTTGGCTGTGGATGGTGTCATTGTCACAGTATACACAGAGGGCAGTAGTGCTTGGACAGACTCAGAAGATCGGGGGACCCAGGGCTACTGAAGATATTTCCAGAGATGAGCAGGTGTGTTCTACTGAGTGGAACCTGCAGACATTAATTGGCCTGAGGTAAACACTCATTTTAGAACAGAATGGGGTCTCTAAATTCAGTGCTTATCGTGTAATTTAGGCAGCATTATTGACAGCTGTTCTTGAGTGTTTTCATTATACAGGAAGCGACACCTTGCAATTCCAGACTATCTAGTGTGATGGAGACCAATATACGCAATTGAAAATAGGGTAGTTGTGGACAACAAAGAATGCATTTTTCACCCCCAAAGAAATGTTTGTTTTTTCTTTACATTTTAAGATAAATGATGAGCAATAATTGTCGATTGTAATTTTTCGATTCATTACTGTAGGGAAACTGACATACAACCAATACAGAGACAGAGAAAATATTGGAGGTCCGATAAAGGCATCAAAAGAGTCTTGAAGCTAGGAACCAGTACTTTTTGTTATCAGACGCTGTTGAGGGGATGTCATTTTCTGAATCACCCTGGGCGTCCCACGTGTAGGACATCTTCTCAAATAATAAGTTACTAAACCAGAATTGAGAAACCACATATTGAACATGCACCTACCTGATTAGAATGAAAACAGACCTCCCAATGAGCAGCTTTTAAATAGAATCGTTAGTCAAACCTTATAATTACCTGCACAACACTACAAGGAATGGTACTCATATGCTTAATGGAATAGCTGAAGCAACAGTGCTTGATTCATCCCTTAAAGGGCAACCTTATTTCACTTATCAGAAATCTTGCAGAGTGTTATTACATTCCCTACCTCCACCTGACGGGAGGAGTGGATGCCATCAGAGCCTTTTGCAATGTCCTAGAGATGATGCTCTGATTCTGTTGTTGAGGTGTTTTTTTCCTTATGATCTTCAATAAAGAATGTTGCATGCCAGAACGTCATTCATCACATCTGCCAGATTTACTGTACAACACCCACAGCAGCATGCTGCCATATTACCAACGGTCCCAGTATCCTACGTCATCACTGCTTGGGTGAAGCAGGCTGCTGAAACCATGCAACTCCCAGGCTGTGACTGAATGAGCTTTCCATGAGAGCAGTTGAGGGAGAGACCTGACATGGATGGAGATGGATGACCGGTAACTGTTACATCATATCAACAGGGTGTGCTTCATAGAGGTTTCCATACTGAAAAACTCCACCTAACACCTGTATGATCTTCATTGATTGTTTTTTTTTTATATGGTCCACAACTTTCAATCTGTATGCAAAAGGGAAACCTACATATACAAACAAGGTGGTGACAGGTAGAGACTTTCCCAACATAAAATGTTGCAGCTTAAATTGTCTATCAATCGCTGAGCAAATCATGACTGCAGATTTATATACAGTTACATCAAGGTCGCTGATGAATTCTGAATAAATAGTAAATAGAAGCTGAGGGGAGATAGTTCCCTGTGCAATCAACACTGTGTTATCAGCATACGCTAAAACAGGAAGACTCAGGTACCCAATGTGAGGAGCATCAGATCCACAACACATTGAAGTATCATGCAGTATGTTATTGCTAATGGAAAACAGCAGGGGGCAAGAGCACATCCCTGTGTCACTCTGGTTCTAACAGGAAATCAGGGAGTGTAGTGTCCTTCACCCCCTGAAAGAACACAATCTTTTGTGTCTAAATAAACTAAATGAAGCTAGAATCTGTCACCAGCTCTGCTGGACAGTTGAGGTCTCATAAATAGGGCTAGAGTTTGGACTGGTTCAATTTATCAAAAGCAGTTCATAGGTCCATAAAAGGTATTTATAAGGCATTAGAAATAATCAAATACAAATTCAAAGTCTGTTCATCTGTGCCTAATCCTTCACAGAAACCTAGTTGAACTCTCAACAGGATATTTCCAGTCTCCACCCTGAGTAGTGAAAGAGATAGAATAGGCTTCCCTAATATCTTAAATTGGGGGTCTAGTAGCGATATTGGTGATAAGCCGAGGGAGAAGACTTGGTGCCCTTTTTAAATATTGGGAAGATAACTGCATTTTTCCAAGAATCAAGGAATTTGACTCTCTAAAGCTCATGACTAAAGACATTTGTCCAAAAGTTGGGGCCCAAAATTCAATGAGGTGCCTGAACAGGTCTGCAAGATACCTTCCAGTCCTGGGCTTTTATTGCATGCTTGCTTGTTAATCAACTTGGGTATTTCGCAGACGCGAAAGCAGATTCCCTTAGAATTAGCAGCAGATTTACAACAATTCCTAGCCACTTCTTGAAGAGGACTCCCACTTTGTGAGGTGTTATAAAGAGTAGTACAATGTGTAATCCAGTCAGAATGGGCAGAAGCTACATGCCTGAGGCCAGGGTTGACTAATTCCCAGAAATATTCAGATTTAGTTTGTTTGGCGGCTACAACTAATTCTTTCCAGGCTTGTCAAATTCTTCTTTACATATGGAAATGACTTGCATTATATGAGATCACATAGCTGTGGTACCAAACTTGGTTGTAGCCTTCCCCTGGCACTCTACCCCTTGGATTTTCTTGATGGGTGAAGATGAGAAACTTCCCATATCCTCCCCTTTTTTGCTCTTCTTCTCCTTGTGCGTTATAGGCAGTGGCTGCACTACTTAATCTTGCATACCAGAGTAGTGTGTGTCAGAGGGTGGTGCTGATGAATGCAAAATGGATGTCTCTATGTTACAGTGCACACTTCTGGCATTAACACAACACATCATGTCGCTGTAAATCTATGTACATTTTTCCCTCTCCCGCCATCATGTTTAGGTATTGGGCACATGTTGACACTCAAAATTATCACTTATCCCACAAGCCGATGACATGAGTGTTGCACGCTCGATTACAGGTCTTGAATGTAAAATCTTGCCACCAAACGATTCTAAGAATGTTACTTCTAAACAAGCCGTTAGTCTCATTCATCGAAAAATAGGCACAAGAGTTACAACTACTGAATGTATATCCGCCCCAAATAATTCCAAGAATTCTTCTTCGCACCCAGTGTAGTGTTTTGTCACAAATCTTCAAAAATAGTATGTTCTCTAAAACATAACAAAAGGTTAGAATACTCAATACAACGAATGAATGTAATGTCTTGCCCCTTAATCATTCTAATACTTTTTCTTCATGACTAATATTTTGATTGTGACATAAATAATTGCACACTTTGTTACTGACACTGAAAGTGATCTCATCAATGCAAGCAATTCTATGGATTTTGTTTTAGGGTTCCTGCTCGTGTCTAATGTAACTGTCTGAAGGAGCCTCAAACCTGCATCCAGTAGTGCAGTGCTGCAGAATCCAACAGTGAGCCCAGTTGTCCCCAAAGATCCTCTGTCTTTTGAGGTAGATGGATTTCATGTCCAAGGGGGCATATTGCCTATATATCTTTAAGCCCCCCCTGGTCCCACTGAAAAACCTTAGAACATGAGGTTCGCCTGCAGCTATCCTTGCCTTGCCTAAGGTGGGGGGCCTGTGTATAGGAGTTCAGCTTGTGGTCCCCTTGGACACTAAAACTAGTAGCCTGCCTTTTTCTTTGCATGAACTTTGCATGAACTTTGACTTTTGAATACTTACATTAAAATCCAAATTTTGCTCTAACACTGCAGATTTACTTTCAAGCTCTTTTTCCAGCCACTGAGTTCCATGCCTGGGCCATAAATGTGTGTTCAAGCTGCCCCATATATACCTATACATCCAGGGTTAGACATATAAAACACACCTAAACACTGGATAGACTGTGGCTGGTCTTCGTAAGCACTGTTGAAATAAATGTGGGAACCATATCAAATTATAAGGGCTATACATTGTGTGATAACATAATAATATATGTGGATATTTAGCTGTGTGAATATTACTGTATAATCTATTTTAGATTACTAAACTCTATTGGTCTATGTGTATAGTTTGCTTTGCTTAGATTGTAGTGTGTTTGACTTTAATGCAAGAATGCTCTAAATGATAGTGTATTTTTAGTCTACAATTGTGAGGACATTCAAATACTTGACAGGTTCACTTGATGTGAATTGTACCTCACACCAAAGCCTTGATCTCTGAAGACTCAGACTGACTGCTCTCCCTCTCTACCAAGTGAGATATTGGGTTTACCTTCAGTGTGAAACATCTTTGCAGTTCCGCTAGGCCTGCTTCCCAGAACCTTACACCAGGGTGGGTCCTGAAAGACCATATAATACTAAACATCTATAAAGCTAATAGAGTTGTGATAATCAGACCATGTGCAGGAATCTGGAGACACACAGATTCTACTAAATGCCTTTTACTGGGTGTTCTCCAATCATTTTGCAACAACCATATCCACCGAGAGTTGGGAATATCATCGTGACATGCAACAGAACTGGGATGCCGTGCTAACTCAATCCATCAATCGCAGCCATGGTTAACTGAGAACCTTCACAGTCTGTGTCTGCAATGCAGACAGTTTGAATGGAAATGGAGACTATCTAAACTTGCTTATTCCCACGCCACGCTGTTGTACTACCATGCTATTATTGATGCAAAACAATCTTACTATGCTTCTCTGATTGAGACTTCTCTCAATCAATCTAGCAACCTGTTTAAGGTTGTGCGTATCCTCTCTTCCCTTGCTCCGGTCTCTACCCCTGCTTCGCAAGATTTGTGTAACACGCTATCATCCTTCTTTGAGGACAAAATTTAATTTTTTAGAGCTGGCATTAATACTAGACCCTTTTTTGGGGTTACCCCCTCCTTACCCCCTCCGTCTGCCCCTACCACAACTTCTTGGTCTGTTTTCCCTACTTGTTGGGATCATGATCTCTAAACTAATGTCTTCCTCTCCATGGGACCTGACCCCTCTCAATATCATTAAGGCTATTGGTCCTCATCTTATTTCTCTCCTGGCCAAAGCGGTGATCACTTCTTTCTCCACAGGGTTGGTCACAGTTTCTCTTAAACATGCCACTGTTACTCTTTTGCTTAAAAAATCTCATGTGGACCCATTGGTCCCGGCCAATTATTGCCCCCTTTCCCTCCTTCTGTTTTATATGAAGCTCCTGGAATCATTAGTCGGCCCTTTGCTTTCCACCTTGTTTGAAGACTTGTCTTTTTTCTACTGTTCTCAATCTGGTTTCCATCCAGGGTGTGGCACAGAGAGTGTCCTGGTCTGGCGTGGACCCTGGACAAGGGCAGCGTCAGTGCATCACTATTGCTTGACCTGTCCGCCGCCTTTGATACTATCGATCACTGGGCCCTGCTGGATCGTCTTGCGCGGGCCGGCCTCTTGGGCACCGCCCTGGCTTGGTTTACCTCATTTCTCATCGACCGCAGCCAAACTCTTTCTCTTCCTCCTTTTTCTGCTCTGGAGACGAACCTCACTTGCAGTGTCCCTCAAGGGTCTGCCATTTACCCAGCTGTATTTAATGTCTACGTTCAACCTCTGACCAACTTGATCTTCTCCCATGGCTTCCTCTGCTATTCTTATGCAGATGACACGCAGATCCTAGTTTGCCTTGATCTGTCCATCCCGGAGTCAGCGGCCAGGTTTCTTGGGAACTGGATGCAGACAACTGGCTCAAGTTGAATGGAGAAAAGATTGAGGTGTTCGTGGAGGGCCCTCCCACAGACCCATCATTTTGAACCACAGACTATTGGCCCCCGTCCCTTAGCCCCTTCCCAACGCCTGTCCACACTGTGAAAGACCTTAGGGTTAAGCCCACTGCTTCACTTTCTATGGAGCCACAGTCCAGCGCTGTCTGTCAGCAGGGCCATTTTCAACTTAAGCTTATCCGCCGGGTTCTTCCTTTTATACTGGCTCGCCTCCATGCTGCAGTGGTCTCTGCACTTGTCTCCACTTCTATCGATTACTGTAATTTTCTGTTTTAGTGAATTCAAGTCCTCCAAATTTCAGCTGCGCGGTTGGCAACATCTACCACTCGTTACTCTCACATTTCCCCTTTTCTGATTAAATTGCATTGGCTCCCGGTGCGTAAGCGCATCCATTTCAAATCTCTGTGCCTGGTCCACCAGGCTTTTTATGGGCTAGGTACAGTGTACTTACAGGCTATGTTTCGTCCCTATACTCCAGGTCATGTTTTATGCTCAGTCGAGGCCTGTCTAACAAGTATACCTGTTGTGAAATACACCCGTATTGGGGGCCATTTTTTCTCTGTGGTGGCAGCCAGCCTTTGGAATGCCATCCTTTGCTCTCTCAGGTCTACTGTTGAGCACCTGGCCTTTCACAAGGCCTTGATTACCTTTCTTTTCTGATAAAACAATAAACTGTTCTGACTAGGCGCACCAAGATGCCTTCGGGCGAATGTTGCTATCTATGAATGGGATTGAAATCAAATCAAATCTTGGAGGATGTTCCTCAGTAAAAAAAAAAAAAATCCTTGTCTGGGTTTTCTTTAAAAAACTAGTTTGAAATGCTCTTGTATGTTAACTCGAACTGCCTCCCAGTAAATGGCAGGAACTGTATTCGGATATTCCTTTAGAACACAAGTGTAAATCAGAGAAAAAAACTCAGTTAGAAAAAGCTTTATTAAAGGCAACACTTAGTAACTGCCCCTGTGATAGGCCCAATGGACTATTCAATAATTAAGCGTTACTGCCACTAGCTGCCCTATTTTGGGTTCTTTTGACCACATAAACCTGAATTATGGGCCCAAACAGAACCCTTCTGGCAGGTCAGTCGAGGCAGCAGAAAGGAAGAGCAGCAACAGTGTGTTAGGTAGAATTTCACTTACTGCTGTTTTACCTCTATATTTGTGGACCTCCCCTTGCTTTTGTTTTAGCCTCCTGTCCTGACCTTTGCCAGTAAAGCACAGCCTCCAATTGCGCTCCACTGGGATTTTGCTCATCGTTCTGGGAAAACGGACTTATCCTTCTGATAGTTAGTACTGGGAAACATTGTTTCCCTTATTCTTATGACTTTGTTGCCACTTTTGTCAACTGTATATCAGTGCGCAAAGTACATTACAGTAACGCACACTGGTGTCCTTGCGTTTACAGGCCCTAGACATCCCTTAAGGATTTTTTGGTAACTGGAAAATGTACCTAGGAGTAGACTGGTGGCAGCCAGCAGAAGATTTTCCATGTAGTTTTATTAAGTTTACTTAGCCATACCAAAACTACTGCGTGTGACTCATGACTGCGGCTAGTGTCCATCATAGCTGTGCCACGAGGTCTTTTGTCTTCTCCTTTGGCCATTTTGCCCGTTGGCTTTCCCCTTGTTCTTTGTGACCCCGGGAGTCCTTATTTGGGCCTGAATTCTCCCGGGACTTTAGGATAGGGGGAGAGTCTCTGAGGGCTGACCTGGAGATCACCCTTAGGTATCCAGAGAAGTGAAGCAGATCCAAGGACTGTCTGGTACTGCGCAGAGACGGTTTGGCACGCTGAGCCTGCTGTTGTCCCGGTAGAGCTCTGCTTTGCACTCTATCGCTGAAGACCTGCAAAAGTGCTTCAACCCTTTTGAGTGGTGGGATGAATCGCTCTGAATGCCTCCTTGGTGCCCTGCAAACAAAACTGTCTCTGGGCTCTCCAGTGGATTGACCAGCTTGTACCTTGGCACCCGTGCTGGGGCGTTGCTACATCGAGTTTCGGCTTGAGCTTTGGGAGAATTCTAGTTTACAATACCAAGCACCTTCTTGCCAAATCTCATCATCCCTATTGCTTTGGGACACGAGAGAGAAGCATGCGTCTGTCCGCGAGAATCGGTGCTCCTGCGTCACTGTAAAACAGTGGCAGTCGCTGCTGGTGACTAGTCCTGAGACCAGCTGCATCATTGCGTTCTTTGTCCGGCATTTGTGACGAGAGATCCAGCTCCTGATGTAAATCGGACCTGCATCCGCACCTGGAGTGCCTGCATACTTTGAAGCATAACCAAGGAGGGGATTTCGTAGTCCAGGTGACCATTTTCAAACCTGCTAAGTTTCAACCTGGAGTGAGCTAATGGCAGTGAATAATCATACCACTTACCAATGGGCCCTGGTTCATCCATACCATTTTACGCACAAAGGATCTCTTGTGGTCCTTGCCTGGACTTGGGTGGCTCTTGCTCCCTATAGTTATCCAAAGGTTGGGAACAGCTTTGTGCTTGACTTGGGTGGCTCTTGCTCCCTATAGTTATCCATAGGTTGGGAACAGCTTTGTGCTCTGTAGCAGCCCTGCCTCTGACTCTTGGAACTGAATTCCTCACACTCCCGTGTCCTCTTGTAACTTTTCCTTCCCATTGAAATTTGTCCCTTGTGAACTTTATGCATTGACAAGCGCAAGACTCCAATCTTCGTAGGGATGGACTTCTTAAATTCGAGATATCCATTTCAGGAGTTGGCCATTGTAATAAAGTTTGTGTGCCTTCCCTCCTTACAGGTTTTGGCGGAAATCCCCACTTTACCGCATTGAACGAAAGTGACTGTGTGTGTATATATATATATTACATGGCCACGGTAGTGGCCATGTAGTTATGGTTAAGTTGGTGTTTCCATAGGAAGAGCACTTTTTGGGCGGCTTATAACTTCGCTCCCCTGGACGAATCCTCACCAAACTTTGCAAAAAAAAGTATATAGCCCACTCTGAATTTTTTTGCAAAGTTTGGTGAGGATTCGTCCAGGGGGGGCAAAGTTATAGGGGGGGTCCCAAAACGTTTTTTTCCCATAGACTGAATGGGAACATTTTTTTGCTCGTGCCAACAGCCCAAACCGCTGGACGGCTATTCACCAAATTTGGACCAGCAGCAGCGCCTTGGTCCCGAAAGCGTGCTTTTGCAAATTTGGTGAAAATCCGTCCAGTAGTTTCTTTAAAAATGACCAAAAAGTAGTTTAAAAGAAATTAGTGATATCTGTGTTCGGTCCGCGGACACACTTCCCTGTTCGCTCCGCGGACAGTGTCCTGATTGGCCAAGCGGCTTACGTCATGTCCGCGGACATGCAGCATGTTCGCTGATTGGACGGTGTGAAGCGTGAAGCGTGAAGCGCGTCAGATTTTCGGTAGCGCCCGCCATCTTGGATTCGCGGACGTCCGCGGACAGCCCTGTGAAAGTTTGTTGAAAATGTGTATTTAGTAGTGTGTGTTGGTGTGTAGGAGTGTTTGGGGAGGATGGGAGGGTATGAGATAGGTTAAATGTTGTGCTTTTTTTATGTGGTAGACGTTCTTTTTGTCTTCGATTTGTCTGCGAACATCACAGGTGTTCTGAAATGTTCTAAATAAACTGAATGGGGGGTGTTCTGACAACTCAATATGTGTCCGTTTTGTTCGCAAGCAAGCTGAAACTGTTCTAAGAACACTCGCGGTGTCCTGAAATGTTTGCAAATAAACAAAATGGGGTATTCTGAGGACGCTGTCCGTATTGTTATTTGGCAAGCTGAATGTGTTCTAAGAACACTCGCGGTGTCCTAAAATGTTCGCAAATAAACAAAATGGGGGTGTTCTGAGGACGCTGCCCGTATTGTTCGTTGTCAAGTTGAAAGTGTTCTAAGAACTCTTGCGTTGTCCTGAAATGTTCGTAGGGGTGTCCTGAAGACGCTGTCCGTATTGTTCTTTGTCAAGTTGATTGTGTTCTAAGAACACTCGTGGTGTCCTAAAATGTTCGTAGGGGGTGTCCTGAAGACGCTGTCCTTATTGTTCGTTGTCAAGTTGAAAATGTTCTAAGAACTATTGCGGTGTCCTGAAATGTTCGTAGGGGGTGTCCTGAAGACGCTGTTCGTATTGTTCGCTGGCAAGTTGAATGTGTTCTCAGAACACTTGCGGTGGCCTAAAATGTTCATAAATAAACAAAATGGAGGTGTTCTGAGGACGCTGTCGGTATTGTTCTTTGTCAAGTTGAATGTGTTCTCAGAACACTTGCGGTGGCCTAAAATGTTCGTAAATAAACAAAATGGAGGTTTTCTGAGGACGCTGTCCGTATTTTTCTTTGTCAAGTTGAATGTGTTCTAAGAACACTCATGGTGTCCTGAAATGTTCGCAAATAAACAAAATGGGGGTGTTCCGAGGACGCTGTCCGTATTGTTCGATGGTAAGTTGAATGTGGTCTAAGAACACTCGTGGTGTCCTGAAATGTTCGTAGGGGGTGTCCTGAAGACGCTGTCCGTATTGTTCGTTGCCAAGTTGAAAATGTTCTAAGAACTCTTGCAGTGTCCTGCAATGTTCGCAAATAAACTAAATGGGGGTGTGTTCTAAGAACTCACGCATTGTCCTGAAATGTTCAAAGGGGGTGTCCTGAAGACGCTGTCCGTATTGTTCAATGGCAAGTTGAATGTGTTCTAAGAACACTCGTGGTGTCCTGAAATGTTCGCAAATAAACAAAATGGGGGTGTTCTGAGGACGCTGTCCGTATTGTTCTGTGGCAAGCTGAATGTGTTCTAAAAAACTTGCGGTGTCCTGAAATGTTCGCAAATAAACAAAATGGGGGTGTTCTGAGGACGCTTTCCGTATTGTTCGTTGTCAAGTTGAAAGTGTTCTAAGAGCTCTCGCGTTGTCCTGACATGTTCGTAGGGGGTGTCCTGAAGACGCTGTCCGTATTGTTCTTTGTTAAGTTGATTGTGTTCTAAGAACACTTGTGGTGCCTTAAAATATTCGTAGGGGGTGTCCTGAAGACGCTGTCCGTATTGTTCGTTGTCAAGTTGAAAATGTTCTAAGAACTCTCGCAGTGTCCTGAAATGTTCGTAGGGGGTGTCCTGAAGACGCTGTTCGTATTGTTCGCTGGCAAGTTGAATGTGTTCTCAGAACACTCGCGGTGTCCTGAAATGTTTGCAAACAAACAAAATGGGGGTGTTCTGAGGACGCTGTCCGTATTGTTCGTTGTCAAGTTGAATGTGTTCTAAGAACACACGCGGTGTCCGTATTGTTCTTTGTCAAGTTGAATGTGTTCTAAGAACACTCGCGGTGTCCTAAAATGTTCATAAATAAACAAAATGGGGGTGTTCTGAGGACGCTGTCCGTATTGTTCGTTGTCAAGTTGAATGTGTTCTAAGAACACTTGTGGTGTCCTGAAATGTTCGTAGGGGGTGTCCTAAAGACGCTGTCCGTATTGTTCGCTGGCAAGTTGAAAGTGTTCTAAGAACACTGGTAATGTCCGCGGACATTAAAAGTTTCCATAGGCCATAGTTGAAATGTTTGACTCTATGGGTGTGATATGCTGCGGTGGTTGTGGCCAGGTCATAGAGTGTTGGGTGCATGACCATTTGGTCATGCACCCAACACTCTATGCCCTGGGCACAACCACCACAGCATATCACACTTATAGTTGCTTATAACTTTGGGTCAAAAACAAATTTATAAGGAACAAAGTTATAGGATATTATGGGTGTGATATGCTGCGATGGTTGTGGCCATGGTATAGAGTGTATAATATAATTACTGTTTTTTTTAGTAACTAGAGTACATGTATTTCTTGTTAATTTCTGTGATAAAAGAAAATAGCATGTTAGTATTAGTATTTTGTAATGACTTATTACATTGTATAATCAACATTATTTTTTTTTTGGACCCTCATCTTTAGTAGATTGCAAACCAGAGTACTGTGCAATTTGCTCAGTTTCTGTGTTTGTTGCTAAAATCATTGGGTCTGTGGGAGAAAAAAAAATCCATGTTGGATTAAAAAAAAAACCTTTTTCTGTTATGCTACAGTTTATTTGTTTGTTTGTTTTCAGTGTTCACTTGTTGCTTCTGGCTAATGCTTTATACATTGGGTTGTTGCATTTTTTTGGAGCACTAACATATCATTTATTTGTTTGGATATTATGAATTTTGGAGCAGTTAGATACCAGTAGAGGTATTCTAACTGTCTATTTATTGATATATTTTAGTGGTATTGATTTATCTGTTTGGATATTGTTAAATTTTTGGACAGTTAGATACCAATTGGTGTATTCTAACTGTCTATTTTATTTTGTATATTTTAGTGGTATTGATTTATCTGTTTGGATATTGTTAAATTTTGGGACAGTTAGATACCAATTGGCGTATTCTAACTGTCTATTTTTTGCTCTAATTTAGTGGTATTCATTTATCTGATTAGTTGTTGTTCAATCTTTGGGCAGTTAAATAGCTTTTGGAATATTCTAACAGTTTATATTTTTTTACTACAAGTTTATTTAAGGTTTAAGTACAGTTTAGTTATCAAATTTTGGTTTTAAGAACATTAAATAAGCGTTTGTAAGATTTGTTGGCAATCTCTGCTTTAGAGTAATGGTACTATCATTACATTCAAACCATCCACATTTCTTTTTTATACATGCAGTGTAGTGCCCTGAATTGGTTGTGGCTCCTGCGTGGTAGATTATACCTATTGTTGTGAAGGTTTTCTTACCAAGTAATATTTGACCATGTGTGAATCCAGTCAGCTTGCAGTTGTTTTTGGTACCATCTATATTGTAACGTAGAAGCATTATTATTACGTATTTACTATGTGTTTGTATTACTAACGTGGAGCGATTATCTGAATTGCAGTTAGAACATAATCTACCATGGTTTGCATTTTTTACAAGTTGCTGAAATGCAATGGATTCACAATTAGGTTTTGATATATATATATGAAGTGTTCATTGGGGATTTCTTCTTGTGTCACATTGTTGCAGAGAGTGCATGTATGTTTCCACATGTATGAAATCTGGAAGATTTCATTTATAGGTATGTTTTTGTTTTCCAGTACTTGTAGTAAGTACATTAGAAATTCTTGTGGATCTTCCTGTGAGTTTATAGTGAATTTCACCATTCCAGCACAGTAGTCCAATTGTTGTCTTATTACATAAACACTGTACGTGTTGTCAGCATTGTTTGCTGCATTTCTGTGAAGTACTAACATTTGCATACACAATGGGTCTGTACTGTGTAAGTAAATGTTGTCAACAATGGGTGGTAATTGAAATAGAATATTCATTGCTACATTTGCATAGCAATTTACACCAACTATGTTTGAGAGTTTAAATGGACCGGGTAGTTCTGTATCTGATTGCTTTTTTTGGAGTTTGTCTTCCTTCTTTCAAGAAGTACCTGGTTTACTTTCCCTAATTGATTCTTTTTTGCTTGTGGTACTTGATGAAATATTACTTTCTTTTACTCTCTTTGGAGGATTTGCAGTGACATCATGTTGCATTTCTGTTTGATTTTTTTTTCTTTTATAACGTTTTACTTTTTGTGGAACAGAATATGTGTTTAGATGGGGGTGTATAGTGAGTGAAGTCTATTGTATTCTAAAATGAAAGGAATATCAGCGTTTATTTTACTTGCCTCAAAGTTGATTAGAAATAGACCGTCAAGTGTACGTAAGCGTGATAGTGCTACGTATCTCATGCCTTCTTTAAAGACTGTGTTACCAATATCTATCATTGCTTTGTCTAGGGTAAGACCTTGTGATTTATGAATTGTGACTGCGTATGCAAGAGTTAGAGAAAATTGTTCTCTGCGTACATACATGTCTTTGAAAAGAAGGAATCGAGCTGTTGAGCATCCTATCCTTTTTACTTCTGAAAGTTTGTCAATGAGTATATTGACAAACTGAATTTTGTTGTCACGTGGGTATGTTTGAAAGCCAACAACAGTACCCAGTGCTCCATTATCTAGTCCTTGGTCTACGTCAAGGTTACCCTTAAGCATTACTCTGCAATTTAAGGATAATTTTAATATCTTTTCTAAGCCTGCTGTGTTTGAGATTGATTTTTCTAAACTATTTAGTCTTGTTGTGGCTTGGTCACACATGGGTAGTGTCATACCATGTACATCTAGTTTGTCTGTGGTGTTAATTCCCATTATTTGTTGCATTTCTTTACTTAACATTATTTCATTGAATTTGAAACAGCTTGCAAGAGTTGACATTAAGGCCATACAATTGACATTTTTGTGGGCTAATTGTTCCATAACATCTGTCGCACATGCATTATCGCCATGAAGTGCATTAATTTGCCGGGTTTTCAATATTGCTTCTGCTTCTTTAGAAAGTATACCAACTCTGATACTTTTTAAGATGTTGGCATAAGTGAGATCTGCAGATTGCCGCATGGTTTCTGTTAATTCTCTGTATTGGAAATGTTGCCAAAGGTTGACATTTCCAATGCTGCCAACAGTTTTACGGCAGAGGTTGTGTCCTAATGTTTTAAAAATAGGCTCCCCTTTTACTGGTGTCAATTGAAGAAGAAGTCCGAAAACAATAATGTTTTTTCCTGCAAAGAACTCTTCATAGTTTGTTTTGAGTACTTCTTGTAATCTGAGGTGAATCAAAGCCAACATTAGGTTGGAGACCATGCTCACTTCATCTATTAGTAGCATTTTCATTTGTTTCAATACTCTGCGTAGTTCCATTGCAGCTTCTGCAGAAAGTTTGTAATAGTCTAATATGTTCTGGTGTTCTACTGGCAATAGTAGTAATCGGTGTAAAGTGACACCACCTGTGTTGTAGGAAGCTAAATCTGTGGGGGCAGTGACAACAGCTGGCAGTTTGTTGTTTGTCAATTGTGGAAGGAACTTACTGATGATTTTGATTAGGAATGTTTTGCCAGAACCAGCTTCACCACTGACATACAGTAGTATAGGTTTATAATTATAGCAGGAACATTCTTTATTTTCATGTTGTACTCCATGTGCAATTTGTGTTGTTACTTCTTGAAAAATGCTATGTTGTTCATTGTTTAGTTTTGATTGTAGTATAGTTAAGCCTTCTTTATCTTCATACTGACACATGGTGTTTTCTACTTCTATCATAGCTAATTCTGCATCATTTATTGTTAGTGGTTCTCCCAGTGGTTCTTGGCTTCCTGTTACAGAAGGTTGACTACTGTCAGGAGTGCCCTTATCTAGTTGGGCCTGGAGTTCTTCTTCGTGTTGCTGTTCATTGTGCAACATTGTTTTGTATTGTGTAAAGTTTACATCAGTTATAGTGCTTTCATTTGCTTTGTAAGCATCTTCATATGAGTCATAGTTTTCTAGTATTTCTTCTTCTTTTCTCCATGGTTTAAAGAGTTGTAGCAGGGACATGTAATATACTTCTTTATGTTAAGAAGTCTTTAATGACAATTTGATATGATTAATTAAATTTGGTTTAGTGAGTTTAACTAAGCTGCCTTCACAGTTTGGCACTCTGTATTTACATTTTCTTTCATCAGGTTTTATATTATTTTTGTATGTGTGGTTTTGGGCTATGTGGTATAGACCCATGGTTTCCAAAGTATTACTTCTGTTTGGGTAGTATGTGTCCAATACATTTTTTTTTAAATGTCTTGGCTGTTGGGATCACGTTTGGCTATTGTTTCTATATCTTCGTATGATTTTAGAACACTTTTTCTAGATTTAACTGGACCAAGACTTAGCCATACTATATTTTCAGATTTACCATACAATGCAGTACCAGTTAAACGATCAGCTGCTTCATCTGATCCACATTCTCTATGGGAGAGCATTTTTATACCCAAGCTGTATAATTTCTGAGACACTGTTTTATCTGATGATAGGTCATTCCAGAGGTCTTGGAGCTCTGTCTTTTCTGCTTTGGTTAAGTATGCTGTGATATATCGTGAAACTGCAGTAGAATTGTCTGCAATGTACTGCACATCTATGTTTGCATTCCATAAGTGGGAAATGATTGCATTATAATCATTGATATATTTTTCTTCTTTTTTTTTTAATGTAATATGTATTTTTAGGTGACTTACCTTTAACTCTATGTCTAACTGAAGACATGAGGTTGTTCACTTGACCTGTATTTGTAACTGGTCTAGGGAAACCAAATCGGCATTTGGTGTAGTATTTCCCTTTGTTTTTGTATTTGCGACGACAATATTTTCCACATTTGTGTCTTTGAAATTGTAAAATTTGTACATGAAGATCACTATTTGTGGCTTCTGATGGAATTTCACAAGTGACATATTTTTCAATAAACTGTAAAACAGTGGCATCACTGTATTGACCAAATTTAGGAGCATCTTTAATCCATAAAATCATGTGGATATGTGGTGCTCCTCTGGCTTGGTATTCTTTTCTCCAAAAGAAGTGTTGCACTTCTCCAAGGGGAGGAACAGTTTTATTACAAATAAAATGTAGCATAGCAATGAAGTGATGGTGAAAATATCTTGAAACATTAACAGGATCCAAAGAACAAAGTTCTCCAGGTGTTAGTATATCTATGTTTGTTTTGTTTTTGTTTGATATGCGTAGAAAATCATGTAAATCTTCCCATGCATATTCTGCACAACTTAGTCTAACAAACCAAGTGGGTGGGCCAAGGTTTCTGATCATACAACGTACATCTCCATGACGTCGAAACAGTACTTTTCAGTACCACGCATATTTGCTAATAGATTTGCAATATTTGATTGTAAAACCTCATTCTTTTTTTGCACTTTTTGTAATAATTGTGTAGCTGTCATATTTTGAAAGTGTGATCCTGATTTTAATATGTGTGCAACTCCGTAACATAAAGTTGCTAGTTTACTTTCAAAGAGTAGGTGGAATATGTATTCCACATTTTGTCTAAATCTGGGATCTTCAGAATACATCCGTAATGAGCGGTATTCTGATGTTGATATTTGAATATGTCTATCATCGTACCTTCCTCCTTTGCCAGTAGGAAAGAGTAGAGGAAAAGCACATGCTTCTATACTTTTTTCCCATATGCTGATTGGTGATCCTTTTGTTTGACACATTTGGTACGTTTCCAGTGCATCTTCTATGGTGTCATTAGAGTGCAAAGGATAAATTGTATAATGGTCTAAAGTATTTGATATTGTAGCAGGATCTAGGACCTCAAATTGACCAGTTTCTTGTGTTTCTTGAATTATTTAAGTTGTATCCTTCAAGTTTTCTTCAATATTAATTTCTTTGTAATATTCATTATTCTCTTTAAGATATTGCAAGGCTTGTCTAACTTTATGTAAATCTACCAGCTGTTGCCATATTTTTTTGTCTTTTGTAGGTACTCCATTAACTAAGATAATTAAAGATTGCTGCATTGGACGTTGCACTCCTAGAGAATGCACATTTTCTTTTAGATCTAATGGTAAATAAACTACTTTTCCACGAATGCCTTTTACCAATTCAGAGGGAGGTATTTTTTTTTTGTTGTTTTTGAAGGCGTATTATTGCTTGAAATGGGTGCACTGTTTGAATTATAATGCTCTCATATAAATTAAGTTGTTGTAGTGGTTTTGGTAGTGGGTATAATTCCAAATTATTTGTGATAGCACGTGAAGGAGTTTGGTTGTTGTCAAGTTTTGTAGTGCAGTAACTGCAAAGTATTAAGGGGTCAGTTATTTCGTATTTGTTTTCTGCTACAAGGTAGAGAGCTAATTCAAACCATTTAGAATCTTCATTGTCTTCTATTTTGTATGATAGGTCTACAGTTTTTGTGTTACTTTTATAAAAAGTTCTGCAGCATCATACACACACATAGTTTGGTACTTCAGCTGATGTACTTTTAAATTGTATTATTTCTTTTTTGTATGTGTTTAGTAAAAGGTTGCCATGTGTAGAATTGTTGCTAATTTGGTTTAAAGCTATTTCATTCTGTAAGTGGCTTTCACTTCCAAAATATTTTTTCTGGATATAGTCAATTTCTTCAAGTAGGTCTTTTGCTGTACCATGTCAAAGAATGTTATTTAAATTTGCTAGTGCTAAAGCATGACTTTTAGCATAGTACCGTTTATAGTCTAGATTTCTTATAGTTGAATGATGTGTTGATATCCTTTTGATATCATGGAAGGTGGTTTTACAAGTAGGTCCTGTAATGCAGGCCAATTAATGTCCTTGTAGTCCTGTGTACTTGCGCACTGGACAGGTATCCATATTTTGCAGTAGTTTAATTTTGATTTTGTCTTTGCTTTTTACATATTGATTGAGGAATTGGCGTAAAGACTTGAAAAATTGTTTGGCAATGTTACACATTGACGTGCATGGCCATTTGTACACTAAGGGGGTAATTCATAGAATTCAGCGCACAAGTGGCGCACGCGGCTGGCGCACAGTGTGTGCGTGCGAATCCCTGCGCCAGCCGCGTGCGCCAAAACCCATTTCCGCGCACAGCGTATTCATGGATTCCAGCCACCAAAACCAGCCGTGGCGCACAGTGGTGCAGCGACCTTGCAGCAGCGCCAGTTACGCCCCCAAGAACGCCTTCCGCGCAGGGAAAAGCCATCAAAATCCCCAATCCAGCGCAAAGGGCTGCGCTAACCCTGTACCAGCACGGCAAGCGGGCTACGTGTATTTCAGGGGTTCGCGTGAAGTTTCTCACGCGATCGGGCCTGGGGGAGCGTGCTACGTGTATTTCAGGGGTTCGCGTGAACTTTTTCACGCGATCGGGCCTGGGGGAGCGTGCTACGTGTATTTCAGGGGTTCGCATGAACTTTTTCACGCGATCGGGCCTGGGGGAGCGTGCTATGTGTATTTCAGGGGTTCGCATGAAGTTTCTCACGCGATCGGGCCTGGGGGAGCGGGGTACCACTCACTGTCTGCCTTGCGTGTAGAAGAACGTGTAGCCAACACCCGCTGTGAAGTAATAGCGTGTGAACCCCAACGGATGGAAAACACACGCGCCGCACGAAAAGCACGTACAGAACATAAAGGCACGCGGGATCTCCAAGCCCTGCCAGGGCAACGCCCGTGCGCAAAACGTCACAGACGCGCTTACGCTGTAAGAGCCTTTGGTCCAATGAAATCGTGTACGCGTGCTGACGCGCTTACGCGCTAAGGGCCTTTCCTCGATTTTCACGCTGACGTGCAGGATTTTTTCCGCTTGCGCCTGCTTGCGCCTGCCTGCGCGTAGATTTTCGGCGCACGTTTGTTCCATGAATCGGCCCCTAAATGTTCTGATTCAATTGAATGGAGGGGTAATTCAATATTTTCAGGGCATATTTTTGTAAGGAGTACTTCTTGTTCCATTATGGTATTATTCACTTTTTCATAACCTCGACCACTGCTATGTATGGCAATTGTGTTTGTTTGCTTTTGTTTGTACGCTTCTTCATTAAAGTATGGTTCTGTGCTCGTAGTGTGATTCCATTCACCCCCGCATATACTCAAGAAGTTCTTTCTGTTGACATTTAGTTTATTGAGAAGTCTTTTTTGTAATTTAGTTATTAGTTTTGTTAGTGGTTTCATTTTGTTTAACACTAAAATAAATAACTTTCTTTTGAGAAGAATTGCACTGTCTATCAACGCTTCTAAGATTAATTTCCTACGATAGGTTTTAAGGGTTGAACCTGGTTTGTCTCCTGTTTTTATAAGATTTTGAAGGACTCTGTGACATATCATTTTGGCTAAAATACTTTTCTTGGTATGCTTACTTTGAACTTTATCAAGATTTATAGAAGCAGTTTTATCTGTAGTGATAGCTGATTTTTGTTAATTGTTTTCTGGTTTGTTTTACATTTTGATAGAGGAGGCAAAGTTTTTCCACTTGAAACTTCTTTTGTTTCTATGACTGTATTAGCTGTTTTGTTTGAACTTCTTGTACAAATTCCGCTAGATATGGATGCTTATGTTGGACACTTTTATTTTCATTTGCTCTACTTCTGCGTTGCTTTCCATGGACTTCACTTTTGGTAGGCATTCGTTAGGGTCTGTTGAAAAAAATAAAGAAGGTATGGGTTGAGGTGTTCTGCAATGTATGTGTGCTGTGTGCATGAGTGTTTGAGTAAGATGATAAAGATGTATGTAATGGTGTGTGATAGTGCATTGGGAACTACAACTAGTAGGGATGGGTATTCTTGCATTGATATGCTACTAAACTGGGGTTCAGATGGCAGAAAAAAGTAAGCTAATTGTGTGGAGAAGTACAAATAGTAAATCTAATGTATACAATTAAAACCGTTGTTTGTTCTATAATATCCAAATTGTAGCGGTTCAGTTGGGTAATTTGTGTGTCCAAAAATAGGAATTTGTGGGCCATTCTGTCTGTAAATCGCTGTTTAAGACATGGGGATTTTTGGACAGAATGGTGCACAATCTCTATTTTTAGGCACAAAAATAGCATGAATTAACTTTACAGTGTGTTTCAGTAAAAATACAAATATTATTGTGATATTATACTTACTTTTTTAAAAAAAAAACGAACAGGTTAATTCTTAGTTCTTCTTTGTTCTTCAAATTCGGTTGCTTCTTTTCAGGAGATTGGTCTTCACTGCAATTGTAAAAGAAACAAATTAGTAATTTTGTTTGTATATAGCAGTGTTTTTAATTTAGACATTGATTTTTTAAATTGAAATCCTCAGCACCTTTCTCAAAACCATTAAAACTATCTTATTTACATAAGATACGTCGCACAAGTTCAATACACATGATATGTTCTTAATGAACAAATTGTATTGTAATGACTAACTTTAGCAAACAAAATATCTTTACTATGTTTGTGAAATTCATAATGTACCACTGAATACCACTATTTTTGTAACTAAGGTCTTCCAGGTAATAGTGTCTCAATGTCATGCTTAAATTAAAGTATTAAAGTAATTGAATAAATAAAGAAATAAAACAAAAATATTAAGTCAGTTTGAAAATTTGTTCATGCATTATACATAAATTATGCATACCTGTAGTTTGTGTTCTTGCATTTGGATATGCATGGAGCTGCAAGTAGAAATCTTGGAGACTTGTACAGTATTTCTTGTAGATGGTGCTTGCCAATGATATGACACTTGTACTCAGAGAGATTCACAGTACATCTGCAGTGCTGATCTATGATGATGCAGTTAGATGTAGAGGTCTTGAATGTGATTGGTGGATGGTCATGTGACTTCCTAGCTACATCCAATGAGGGAATGGCACAGAAAGTGAAGTGGAAATGATAGAAGGGCTGTTCATGTTACGATATGTCCACGGACATGGCGGTTGTTCGCGGACAACGGGTGTTACATCCAGAGATTTTTGTGTTCAGAAGTCATGCAAATGAGAATGAGCACTGAAAGGGATTGGTCAGGAAAGTTTAGTGGGTGTGTTGTGCCAGGAGAGAGTTTCTCAGGTACTCTTCTTGCTGAGAGAACAACAGATAGCTATGGCTGTGTGTTTCAGAAAACAGATTGTTTGGATTTTGGGACATTCATGGATACATTGGTTGAAGTTTAATGCAGAAAGCTGTGGAGTAGCTGTAGATCTTTGATTTCCACATGTGGAAGTACACTGGCATGGAGTACGTGGAATGAAGTGGTTGGACTTGCTACCTCTTTGTGCTATTTTTGAGACAGAGCAACATCCAGACATAATTGTAATTCATTGTGGAGGGAACTGAGCAGGTCTTCTCATGCTCTGAGACGATAGTCTCAAAAGCACTGCGAAGTCGCTCCCCCCTGCAGAGTACTGTGTCACAGTACATACATACAACTGTGAACTCGAAAGGTAAGGGTCATCAGAATTCTGTATGGCCATCCTCTTCTTCCTCCTCTGCATCCTCACTCCTGTTCCCCTCTTCAGGCCCTTGGGGAGGTGGTGGTGGTGGAGGGGGTGGGGGTGTTGCTGAGGCAGACACAGCACCAGGTGGCAGCAGTGGAGCCACAGAAGCCATCAGGTTGAAGATGGAAATCTGCAGGTTGCAGCAAAAATCTCTGTGCTCTGTAAAATAGCCAGAAACACAATGAGAATAAGCTCTAGGGCGTGGTCTTTTATAGGGGTGCTTGTGCACGGTCCACAGACATGCGCGCTGTCCGCGGACAGATCGAACACAATAAAAGGTTCAAAAGGTTTCAAAAAGTATGTATAAACTTATAATTAGTATGTGGGACTTGTGCTATGGTGAGTTTTTATTGGAAAATATTGTGGATTTCTTGAAAATGTACTTTTAAATTGTTCAGGGACACAAACAGTGTCCGCATTCAGAACACGCGATCAGCGTGGGCGCGGTCACATGGTCGCTTCGCAACCATGTTCGCGAAGGAAGCGGCTGTCCGCAGGACACCAAATGCACGGGCATTGGTTTGCGCATGCGCGTTGATGTTCTACGGATACTGTTTGGGTCCTGAAGTAATTAAAAGTGCGTCAGACGTCAAACGAACAGTTACAGACAGGCGTTTGTTCTTGGAACAGTGTCAACTTGCTTGCAAACAATACGGACAGAAATAGCGTCCTCAGAACACCTCCATTTTCATTTCTTTACGAACATTTCAGGACACCGCGTGTGTACTTAGAACAGTTTCAACTTGCTAACGAACAGTACGGACAGGTATAGTGTTCTTCAGGGCACCTCCATTTTCGTTTATTTACGAACATTTCAGAACACCAATTGTGTTCTTAGAATAGTTTCAACTTGCTAACGAACAGTACGGACATGTATAGTGTTCTTCAGGACACCTCCATTTTCGTTTATTTATGAACATTTCAGAACACCAATTGTGTTCTTAGAACAGTTTCAACTTGCTAACGAACAGTACAGACAGGTATAGTGTTCTTCAGGACACCTACATTTTCATCTATTTCCGAACATTTCCAGACACCGCGTGTGTTCTTAGAACAGTTTCAACTTGCCAGCGAACAGTACGGTCAGGTATAGTGTTCTTCAGGACACCTCCATTTTCGTTTATTTACGAACATTTCAGAACACCCGCGCTGTCCGCGGACACCTACATTTTTTTTTTTTTTAAAACGGAAACTAATTACAACTAAATATAAAAATTTAACTTTATTTAACATATATTAATAATTTATGACAGAGAAGGTGAGGCAGAAATGGAAACAAAAACAGGAGAATTAGGGGTTTCAACATGATTGGTATCTTGTGAAGAAGGGATGGAAGTCTCATCAAAACGTTTTGGGTTATGGAGGGGGTTTGGGGATAATTGACTGGGATATGGTGAGGGGGGACAAGTACATGTGGGGCAATGGTATGACGTTTTTGTTTTAAACATTAGTGATGTCATCTTTGATGTCGTGGGTGTTAGTCTTAGCAGTGCATGGTGGTGGCGCGAGTTATGGTTGCTTAGCTTACCATAACTGGCGAATTTCAAGGTTTTTTTTCACTGAATATCAAAGGTTTTTAGTAGCGCAACTTAACCATAACGTCCCTTTAACAAAGTTTTTTCACTGAATATATATATGTATATATATATATATATATATATGTGTATATATATATATATATATATAAATATATATATATATATATTATACATTGCTTAAGTAGTAGTATTACTGTCTTCTTCATTATTCACCTGTGTTTGTTCTCGGTATAATAAATTGTATATTTTTGATATGCTACTGTCTAATAGAAATTCTTGTTGTCCTACTATGTGTGCTCATCCAGGACCTCAGATCACCCCACTACTCCTGATAATTAGCCTTGACTGCTCTCCAAGCTACCTTGAAATGTCCTGGCTAACTTGGCAGAAGTGTTCCCTGTTTCACTAAACTAGAGTGGCCTCCTGAACCTCTGTTCACCAGAGCAGAGTTCAGAAATTAATTCTAACACAGTGGAATGTCCACTCATCAACAGATGCATGGAAGCCATCAGGCGTAAGTCAATGTTGTATTTCTTTGCTGCAGGTTGTGTGATAAGGAGAGTGGATTAGTGGAAATAGGGGAGTGTTGGGGCAGTAGTGGTGGAGAGCAGGCACTGAGGGCTGAGCTCAGGCTTTTGGTGAGGAAGGGGGTACAAATGGGAGAGAGCTGCAGGATAGAGGCAATGACCCTGCATAGCTGCTAGAACCATGAGAGCCATTCATATCTCTTACTACACCGGTGCCTATTGCCCAGAACCCCTAGATCCTGATTGTCTTGTAGGATTCTAGCTTTCACCTTCGGTGCTAATGGTCCATAAGAAAAGATATTGACAAATTCTGAACCATTTTAGAATGGGCATGGCCCGTCACTGGCAACTAAACTGACATCTGTGAAAAAAGGGAATATAGTTACATGCAGTGTCACTGCAGGGCATGTGTTATGGAAACTATGACCCATTTAGCCTTACTTTACCCATTATATGAAAGGGAAAGGCATTGTTATATTAGACGTTTACTGAAATCGAATATTTTTCAACAACATAGGCACGCTGTGATGTTTCTACTAATGGTCAAAAACATTAACACTTGCTACAGCACCTAATATAAAAATAGGTATCATTACACATTTGGTGTCAATTCTATTAGAATTGCCATCAAACTCTTTTACTGTTACTTCCACTTGGTCCTGTGGATTTATTTCACCATTACGAGTGGTGGTAAGGCAGTGGTGATCCCCATATTTGGAATCCATAGGACTGCATGTGTATTTCATCTGATTCACCATGAGCAGCAACACTGATGTGATAAATACAATGATTTTTGTAGGATTTACATCCAGCTACATGTTTCAACAACGTCATCCACTGTGATCCCCACTATCCCCACTGATTGCCTGACCTGTGTTTTCTGTGGTGTTGCACAATGGATTCCAGGGTTAAAATACCTTATATCTCTTTATATACTATCAGATAGTGGCTTCATCATAAATAATGACCCCCAACACATGTGAGCTCTCATTTATTGTACAGGCTTGTCACAAAGAACATTGAAACAAAGGACATCGTCGCCCAAACTTGTATATGGTCAGATCATTCCTTGATCAGCTTTTCCATGTACCTACCTTCTCCAATTGTTAAACCAACTAATACTATGAAATCCGTTAGAGGTCATCATTTTAAGAAAGTGAGCCCCTCGGACATCAATTATGGAATCAAAGCTGTTATGGCCAATACACTGCCGACTGACCAAACTGAGGACATGATGAATGTATTTAATAACACATTCACAAAAATGCTAGATAGGTAGCCCCCATTAAAACTAAAATTGTCAGAGAAAATCCCAGACACCAAAGTTGGTTTACGTCAGACCTTGACGAATTGAAAAAGAAAAAAAGGCTTTAGAACTGATATGGAACAAACACCCCTCAGACACAACACGACTAGAATGGAAGAACCTAGATAAATGCTACAGAACTTTAGTACTGGACACCATGACTTTTTTAAATAATTTTATAACAACCGCATTGAGCAGGCATCTGATTCTTCAAAGGAATTATTTAGTATTCTAAAATCAATAGAAAAACCAAAAACCTCAGAGCTTCCTATCTCAATCACAGATGAAGACTGTGCTCGCATATCTCTACCATTTGAGGGAACAATTACCATAGCCAGGGTTAAAATATTAACATCCCAGAGCTCTGATACCATACAGGAGCCGCCCATTAATGCAACAGAGCCCAAAGACACAGATTTTTCCACTCTCTCTATCCCCTAGTTTCTCATTCTCCCCATCTCTTCAACAGAAATGAATCTGTTAGATTCTATGAACCCCACCACCTGTTCATTAAACCTCTTACCATACAAAATGATTTTACAACACAGAGAGATGTTTGAACCTTTTCTAACAGTTTGTCAATGCCTCTTTCCGAGATCAACAAGTGCCAATAGATATTAAGAAAGTGACTATAACGCCAATTCCTAAGAAACTAAACCTGAATCTTACCGATCCTAGTAATCTCAAGCCAATAACAAACAGCCAGTTTTTCTTAAAAGTGTTAGACACAGCCTCCAAATTTCAACTTCAGACCTTCATAGAAAACAACAACAACCTGCACAACAGACAGTCCGGTTTTTGCCTAGCCTATAGTACTGAGACTGCTCTCTTGGACCTCCAGAATCAAATATTGGAGATCATTGACAGGGGAAAAGCCGGTCTGCTGATCCTGTTGGACCTATCAGCGACATTCGATCTTGTTAATCACGAGCGACTGCTAGAGTATTTGCGACAGCACAGGAGTTGTTCAGAGACAGCGGTCAACTGGCTTAAATCATTCTTGAGAAATGTGTAGAACCAAGAGGCACACCTATATATGATACTGGTAAGGGATAATAATGATAAAGTAAGTAAGAAGTATGAAGTTTAGGAGCTAAATATGAGGTGCAGGGGGGGGAAACTCAACCTTGGCATCTAGGTTGGCTACATAGAGACAAAAAGTGGTTGTTCCCAAAGGGTTTTGGGAACTCCTGTCCCCTGCACACTATCAATAATCTGTAACAACAGAACACTAATTCAATGAAGTTATATACTCATTCTGTGAATTAAATCAGAAAACATTTTTAGAGTAAGTTGATGTGATAAGAATCATTTCTTCAGACAAAGATTTTAACAGAAATTTCAACATTTTTATTGTACAAAATACATAATAGTGCCCAACGCGTTTCGAGTTTTCCACTCTTCTTCAGGGGCAATAGCGCAATTTCTTAAGTTTCTATGAAAACAAAAAGAATAACCATAACTTAGCAAATTGTCCAACTATATGAAAACACAACATACCCCTAGTGATTAGTCAGAAATGACATAATGGAAACATATCTAGACTACAGCAATTGTCGATAGCATGTATGTACAGTTAAAAGGCAAATAACTAACACTATGTAGACATGTGATTTACAACATGCGGCCATCAGTTTTGTTTACCGTTTTTTGAACAATTTCTTTTTTTAAATAATGGTGAATTTTGGTTGTTTTTAATTGGTTCAGTGGCACGTTTTTTACTGTGTTTATTCTCCATTTTCTTTTTTTTCCTTTTTCTTCTTTTATATCTTTCTTTTTTCTCTTATGTGCTGCTTATTGTGAATTTATAACCTCCCAAAAAATCCTATCTGATAAACTTCCGCAATCTCGTACATATTTTGCAGATGCATCGTCCACAATCATGTTTGTTTTTTGTTATATAAATGTTTATCATTAATGTAGTGCTTAGAATCAATGCACTGTTTTGAGCAAGGCTCAGTCAGAGCCGAAACACATGTCAACAATAAAGGGCACTCCTCCGGGAGATACGTAAATTTGAAATCTCCATCTGAGTCAGTACATCATTTCAGCAATGAACACATGTGGCGCTGTCAATGTGGGAAAACCTGGTACAAAATATGGGCAAATAGGCATGGTTGGTCAAGGGACGATGTATGTGGGCCCAGTGTCATAGGGTTGCTTGTAGCGATGGGTGTGTGACCCATAGCCTGTTGGTCATTAGCCTTTGTTTGGGTAGGGCCTGGTGTCCATGCTGGGGCAGCTTATGTCTGACATGCATGCTTGTGTTCCTTCATGGCCCCACATACCCTACCCGGGTGTTGCTCACATGGTGAAGGGGTGGAGTGGCTTGTTCCATGGCACTGTCATGACTCTATGGGGCACTGCTGTGCAGCCAGCAGGGCGGTACTGTGGTGCACAATGATTGGCAGGCTGGGCACCTGTCGGTGTGTGGGACGTGTACTTTCATGTGACTTGTCTGCCATGCCATCATGGGGCAGGCCTATTGGTGAAACTGTTGCATGGTGCTGTGGTCGCTCACGCACTTCAATCACGCTGGCATACAGTGCAACAGTAAGGGTGCGGTGCACATGGTATTTGTTTGGTTCACTTGATTGCCCCTGCCGCTGCTGTGATGCTCGGGAGTGCCCTTGGTGCTGTGCCATACGGCTGCTGTGGAGTGTGGCTGATGTGCCACCCCGCCATTCTGCCCTGTTGGCAGGCCCAGCTTTTGGGTCTGCTAATTTGTTTACCTGTCCATTGGAGCATCTTATCCTGGGCTATCATTTGTGCATACATTTGTTGGGGGGGTTCACTCAGCTCCTGCTTCCTGGCTGCTGGAACCTGCGTCTGCACTGCCGACTCCTTCTATCCCCTCGAGGTCCAGCACTGTGCTACATTTCTCCTCCCAGGTGATGAGGACCAGTGGCTTTACAGTGCTTCCTCCTGTTGCCAGGGAATCCTGGTGGTGTTGGGACACCACTTCCCGCACCCTGACCCTCAGGTCATTGCACCACTTGCTGCAGTCCTCTCCATCATGGGATACACTTGAGACTGTTGTCACCTTCTTGGAGATGGAGTTCCAGATATCGGTCGGCGCTGGACACTGGTCTTCCGTTGGCGGCTTCCATAGAGTTCCCGACAGTGGGCAACTACCTAATCTGTGAGGACCACCAGCTCCCCCTCATTAAATGTAGGTTATCGCAGGCGATGTTCAGCCCCCTTGCCTTTTGTCCTCTCCTGGGAAATGTGTGCTGCTTTCAAGGACCGGATGTTTGCAGGAAGTGGAGATATTTAATGGATTGTGTTTTAAAACATTTCTACTGTGATGCTTCCCGTCCTGGCAGTGACGGAATTTCCGCCGACACTAATAGTCGCAGGTTTGCCAGTGGTAGCGCTATTAACGCTGCTTTCTCTGCGGTAGCCTTTATTCCAGCTCAACTACCACCGGGCACTAATATCATTTCCGCTGGAGTCGGGGGCGCGTTCACGCCAGGTTGTTATGCATCGCTGATTCTGCCAAAGGACCCAGCAGTAACGCTATTAGCACCTTGTGGCAATTGCGCCAGTTTACCGCCAGACTTGTGATGAGGCCCTTTGTCCTTGTTAACTGTGCTTATCATCATGCCAACCCCCTCCTGAGCCTAAGCCTAACTGCTGAGCCAATCTACAATTGATAGTTTGGTCAAATATTTTAATGTGAAACTGGTTGAATACTTAGGTTGGCTTTTCAGAACCCCTCTCCAGAGTAGGTTCTCAAAAGTTCTGTTAACAATATGCCATTACAAGTAATCACAATTCTCTCTCCTACTCATCACAAATATATGGCCTAGCCTATTTCAATGGTCAAACACTTGAAGGCAAGTCTCTTTTTAGGCACACTCTAGAATAAAGACAACCTGCTAAGGAAATAGGCCCGAGATAGTGTTGCGAGGATAACAAGGTTTAATTGCACAGAATACAAATATCAGCAAAGGACTCTGCTGCTCGAGAGCGCTCTGAGTCGTCCTGCTGCAAACAAGGGCTTAAAAGCCCGAAAATCATCATTACATACAGTACTAATTGGTGCCACTGATTGGAGGCACCCTACTCATGGGCCTATTCCATAGGGCATGTCAGGCTGTAATTGGTTGGTTCTTTTACGTCGGTCAGGATCCACGTGGGTCAGCTGGGCACAATCTCGCAGTGAAGGTCAGGGCACACATAGCCAACATTGTTTCTCTCTAAACTAAACATGCTAAGTCTGGTTATTATATCATTGTGGCAGGCACGTAGCTAGGAACGGGAAATTGTGCCAGGGGGAAGGGAGGATAAAATACAGTCATGCTAACCCACACATTCAGGGCTTTGTTGATATCGCAGTTCCCGCACTCAAGGTCTCCACCAGGGGGTTTTGATCTTTAATTTATCCCTTGCTGTACCTCGTTTTACAAGAGATATGTTTTCATGCTTAGATGGCAGCAATGTGGGCTGACAATGGAAAAGGACAATGGGCAGGAAACCAACACTTTTCGGGGCCCCAGTGGCAAGGAGGGCAGCAGCGAGGATGAGGTGGGTTCCAAGGGCAAAGGGGAGGGGGATTTGGAGGACAAAGACCAAGGGGTGACAAACCAGGACAGTGCTGGTCATGTGGGAGGTGGGGACACTTTGAGAGAATGTAGCAGCATACAGGGAGTGAATTAAAGCTATAGTCAACAACCTTATTAGTACCCCCACCAAGGTTGCCCCCAAGGGCCCATTCAGAGAATGTAATTGATCCCAAATGAGATTCACCAGGCCTATACGCATTTTCCTCCCCAAATCCCCGTCCCTTATCACCCACCACACCAGCAGCAAGCCGTGCAGCCACACCAACCCTGCCCAAACCAACAAGCCGCGGAGAGCAGACACCCATTTGCAACTGAACCCATATCAGGGAGCAATGGTGGTGGGAGGAAATCCTTTCTTATTCCCTGGAACAGACACATATCCCGACTAGGACAGCCCACAGAGAGAACTTGCATGTCCAGTACTGTTGATGACTTTACATCCAGAAGACTAACCACTGCTGGGGCAGAAATCTGAAATAAACAACTCATCTTCAAGTGGACTCGGGAGCGAAGAAGTCGTGCATTAGTGAAGGAAACTTCCCGCTACCAGGAAACACTCTCAACACAGAGGGATTATCTGGGGCTATTTTAATGGTTCCTTACACATACGACTTAGACGTCAAGGTAGGAGGGAAGTTTGTACGAGCACCCCTTCTTTATTCTGAGAGATCTCCTGTCAGCCTGCTTGGTAGGGATTTGCTTAGCAAATTAAACATTACAATATCATTCACAGACAGAGGGATTGTCTGCGCCACACCTGGCATGTGCTCCCTCCAAGCGATGCTGGTAATACATGATGTGGCCAGCGAGGTGGCAATGAGGGGCATCCCTGTCAACCCAGACATGTTTGTTTATGGCATCAAAGTACTTGCCCGAGCTGTCCCCCAAATTACCAGAAAGGAGTGGAGAGTACCCACAGACTTCACTTTTCGACCTGTGGTGCTCTCCGAAGAGGTTGCCGGTACAACCTCTTCATTGGAAGGGCTGCTTGTGTCTGGATTGTAGTGCTAGGAACTGACCCCCACGGGTGCCAATGGCGCACTGTGTTGTGCATCGATCCCAATGCACCCCTACGACAAGTGACATACGAGACCTTTTTGAGGATGGTAATAATGATGGAGAAATAATACTCGAAATTTGTATACCCTGTAACATAATGGTGCAATAAAGAAAAGTGTAAAGCCCCCGCCTGGCCATTGTCAGCGGATCACGCCCATTCAGTGAAACAGATGTGCAATATGTCCCCAAACACTTATGGACAACCAACCCACACGATGTAGGGATGTTACAAGAAGGGACCCCTGTGAGAATTACACTAAAAGCAGGAGCAATAATCCTGCAAGTAAAACAGTACCCATTATCCATGGAGGCAGAAGAGGGGATTCAGGAAACACTGCAGTCCTTATTACACCAAGGAATGATAGTGCCTCCACCTCACCATGCAATATGACTATTTACCCAAACAGGGGTCAGTTGGAGGATGATCCAAGATCTCCACCCCCCTAATGGCGTAGTACAGAAAGAGTGTCCACTTGTTCCCAACCCGGCATCCATTTTGTGTAGCATTCTGAAGGAAGCCACCCATTTTACAGTGGTTGATTTGAAGAATTCGTTTTTCTCAGTGCCCCTCCATCCAGACTCACAGTATTTTACAGCATTTACCCTGGCCGGGAAGCGATATGAGCATCGTCGCTTGCCCCAGGAGTACTGTGAAAGGGCAGTATTTTCAATAGGATACAACATGAGGAACATCCAAGTACCTAGCACTATAATTCAATACGTAGATGGCCTACTGGTCTGCAGTGACAGCGAGCAGAGCTGCCCAAGGGACTCCATTGCACTACTACAGTTACAAGCCAGGAAATCGTACAGAGTGGACAAGGCAAAGCTCCAGTGCTGTACACTGGAAGTGCTCTACTTAGGGCAACTCATCTCCAAGGATGCTAAGCAGATAATCCCTGATATGACAGCAACAGTGCGGGCCACCCCCACGCCACACACCGTGAAAGACATGTAGAAATTCCTAGGGTTATGCAACTATTGCAGAGCATGGATCCCGGACTACGCAGAATATACCAGACCACTCCTACAAGGCCTCAAGGAAGCCCAAAAGGAGAGCAACACAATTGAGTGAACGGCAGATATGATAAGCAGTTTTAATGACTTAAAGGAGATGATTTCAACAGCTCCTCTCCTTACCACCCCTGATTACACACAGGAATTCTACATTTTCTCCCACTCAAACGGCACACTCATGACAGGAGTACTCACCCACAAGAGCACAATGGGCCACACAACACTAGCCTATTAAAGTGACATGCTTGATTCTGTCATGCAGGGGCTCTACTGGATGTGTGTTGGGCCAGGGGTATTGTGCACATATTGCGTAATGCAAAGGTGGGGTGGTCGGGTCAGTGGTGTGTGGCTGGTTCCGGACTGGCTGGGTGGGGGTTAAAGGCCTACTGGCAGGTTAGTGGGAATGAATGGGCGCAGTGCAGAGGCTGGTATTGTCTCACCCTCTTGCAGGACACATTCCTGTGGAAGATACTTAATATTCGCAACATCGGAGGGAAGAGGGGGAGTGGACTTTTGTGGGAATGCGGCTCTGTGGCTTAATGAGATTGGGCCTAGCGAGCAGGGTTCATGAACAGGCTGATTCTTCAAGATTATTCAAGATTATTCCATTTTAGGCCAAATACAAAGTCAGGTGCTATGGGTTTTCTAGAGCTGCAGTACCTCGGCATGTTGCCTAATAGTGCAGATTGGCCACCCTTTTAGACAACATCACCTCATGTGGTGTTTGCCTTACCTGGACGTGCCTGGGGGGTGGGGGGATAGGCACATTCCATCCCAACACACTCCCTCAATTAAAGCAATTTCCATTTTCTCCTCCCATTTACCTAAATCCTATGTTAATTTTCTACCATTCCCTCAACTAAATCCTACATTAATTTTCGCCTCTCAGTAAACTAAATCTACTTTGAATTTGTACTTCTCCCTCATCTAAAGCCTGTGTTGATTTGCACCCTCTCCTTCAACTAAATCCTACTTTAATTTTCCAACTCTCCAACTACTACAATCATGATCTTCCATAAACTGTCCCCGCAACCTCCTGCCTCTGCCTTCAAGATCTGCCTTCAAGACTGACCATGAATTGAAACCATGCATTTGCTATTTATGCAATTTTAGCCTGAACTTGCTTCAATCTCTTTGCCCCAACCCCAAATTAAGTTTTGAAAAACTAGACGACCAAATATTTCAGTGATTATGATTTTTTTTTTAAAATTGCCTGGATTCACCAACACCAGGCTAAACAATATTGCTTCATTTTAGCACAGTTCCAAAAGGAATCTATCAGCATCGTTCCACCAAGTTCTGCATACTCCAAATTAAATCTTCCACATCCCACCACCAAATCTGGCTCTAGTAAGAAGCGTACCTGCAAAACCTACACTAACATCTTGTTCACCCTATATATCACTGCATCTTCCAACTTTGTTTTTTTCCTGACCCTGCCTTAAAAGTGGTTTGTTAATGAAAGAGTTATCTCTGAAATATTTAACGACGCCCTGCAGTGCTTCCTAAGAATTCACAACAATATTTCTAACTCTTATATTATGTGCAGTGGAGGAATTGGCACGGAACAAGACTAAGCTGCACTACTGCAAACACTGTTTTACCAGAGCACTGTTTTGTAGGTGCGAGGCTCAACACCCCGCAAGAAGAAGAAACTCTCAGCCCCTGACATTTTCATAGACTGCATCTGAAAGTTTTCCTTCACTCAACAGCCAAACAATGAAACTTTCCAAAGCTGTATATGCGTCTCATGCCTACATACGTCTTGCTGCCAGGGTGACTATTCTGACAGAGGAAATAATCACCTGCCAAGTGTGCATTGCATGCACAGAAATGAATGAAGGTTTGAATTACTAGCACAGACATGTTTGATAAATTGGTGGTCAACATTATGTCCCCAAAATGCTGTTTGTTTTTATGCAATGCAGCCAACATCTTATATTCAGGGCATGCACATAATTCAACACTTAGCCCCGCCCGTAACGCCCACACCAGTGACAATCCACCCCACCCGCAGTTGAAGGGGATGGAAGGAGTTACCCCAGTAAATGCTGCCCATTACCAACACTGATTATGTGCTCTTATGATTCTGTAGGAATTGTTCACATACTTTGATCTAGCCTATTTAAAGGTATATGTGTATGAGGAATTGCCATCTGATAAGGGTGTAGAAGCCCTGGCTTTTTTTTATTTTTATGAAAGTGATAAAATGATATGGGTAATTCCATCCCAGAAAGGGTGATCTGCTAACCAGATCTCCCTTTCATAAGCTCCATCCCAAAAGCATAGTCTACACCTGTGTGTCCTGCTGGATCTGTATCCTGAACTGCAGTATCTGCTTTCCAGTGTCACAGAGCGGGTTCATAGGTCACAGGTGTCTATTTGACATCTGCAGTGACAGCCAAGTTACTTCAGTGCAGGGGCAATCAGTATTCATATTGTTTTTTCTCAAGTTTTGCTGCGATAAAAATCGCAGCAAAACTTGAGAAAAAACAATATGAACACAGTTTTACATACACATTTAAAATGTCATGGTGCAGCACCTAAAAATGAAATGAATTATTTACCCTACGCTACCTAGCATCAAACATCCAGTTAGCACGCTCCACAATTACTGCATAATCACCTAGCTCTGTTGGGGTCAGACGATTCTCAAACCCCAAGGTCAGGATAGCCCTTCCCCAGACTTTCTACTCCCTATGCTAGTGAGTGAGTGAATGACCCAGCCCTTTCTGTTGCACGCCTTTTCCTAAAAACTCATGTGTGATTCAAAGAAACTTCCCCTTGACAAACTGGCCCATTAAATAGCACATGATTTCCTTTTTGCCTTTGACCGAGATTCAAGCTGCAGTGCTGAAGGAAAATGTTGCATTCATTGTGCGCTATTTCCTCCTTCCCTACAACTGAACAATGGAGCAAGTTTTAATAAATAAACTCACATCTAAACCCTGTCACGTATTCCATGCAAAACAGATCTAATTCAACATTTCCTACACTTTCAGTTGACTTTGCACAGCTCAAATGCCTTTAAATGTTATGAAATAGGCCACCTCAATGCACCAATTTTTGCACTCATAAGCAATAGACTAAATTGCATTGAATATTAGTAAGGGAATAGGTTATTGGGTCCGGGGATGTTAGTAGGATTATTATGTTGATTATATTTTTCATTGCATTTTGTCCATAACTGTGGTGTGGTGCGAATGATAAAGACATGTTGTGTAAGGTCAAATTCAAATTAGCTGGTATGTGCTTTATGCAATATAACACTGACATCTACTAGGCACAGTTTGAGCCTCACACATGAGTCTCACACCCCTAGGGCTCTGGTTAAAATTCATACCTTTGTTAAAGTGTGGATGATGAAAAGTGGAGCTACCCTTCTTGAAAATCAGAATAGGGATTACATTTCCCTACACGCTCTCCTTTTTGTCTTTTGGGACACAGCCAAAATCGCAGCATGGAAAATCAAACATGCAATAATCCCAGCTTCATCACATAATCAATGTGTGTTCCTGGGCCTGATTTTACCTTGATCTTAACAGTCAAGAAACAAACAATATGTAATTGGTAATATACATACACAAACATATTATGTATATATCTCTATTTTTGTAAAATCATGTTTATTTATTTATATTATTATAATTTGTTGGTTGTATTTTTGTTTTTTTAGAATTGTTTTTGTAAGAATCGTTTTTGTAGCCTTTTTTTATAAAACATTAAAAGAATAAACTATTAATTTCAAAATAACCATAACTCCATATAACTGTACCGGTTGCTACAGCCTAATGTACAAATCTGTAAAAATTAGATTATAAAAATAATTTGAAAAAAGAAATATGAGGTTTAACACTGAAGTCAGAAATTGTTCTTGGTGAAGAGAAATTTCCATCCTCTGTGAAGTCAAAAATTGTTCAGGAAACTGTTCTTGATGAAGTGAACTACCATCCACTGTAGGTGGACGTCTTTTGGGGTCATCATATTCACTAACTTTTTTGGTGCAGGGGCCTTCAAAGAGACTTTATTCCAGTGGCATCCTCCAGAGATCTGGCACACTCTAATTCCCAGAGTGCTAAGAGGGAAAACTATTATTTTTCTAGAGTAAAAAGAAAAAGACAACTTAAGAATCAAGTACATCAATCCATTTGTGTTTTCCTTTTCATTTGGATATCTGAAATCAAACTTGATTAGACACACAAATGCACATTGTACACCAAATCCTATATAATGCAGCGAGGACATCTCTTTAGGACCATCTGAAAATAAAATAAATTAAACACACTAATTCAACACAGCACTTTTTCAGGCAACTGTTTCAAACACAACCAACCTTAACACAACATATAACAAAATGAATGCAAATTAACTATGCCTTTACATATTTACAATACCCCTTTCTCTTAGTAACCTATTAGATTTTTGTTGACTAATTTGATATAACTTTCCCCTTTTATTCCTTCAAACCCCATTCTGATATCTTCAAACTATTTACACCTATTCACCTGCTATGGTAGGTCCATTTGATAGGTAAGCACTTTACCTTCATACCATCATATGTTTCACTCCCTCCTAGTATCAATTCGCTGTAACCTTTCCACCTCATGTTTTGGTTCGAAGGACTTAATCTGATTAACATGGACAAACTGTTGCATTGTTAATTCTCCCTCCTTTTTAGCAATTCTATAGACCACAGGTGAAACCTTATCTGCAATTCTATATGGCCCTTGCCATGCTGCAAGAAATTTAGAGTTGTAATGCGTACCTTTGCCAAAGTTGAATTTATAGTCCTGTTCTCCTATCTGATATTCTCTCCCACATGTCTTTATATCGTAATATGACTTAGCACTGTCAGAAGCCTTTTCAAAATTTTGCTGCGCATGGATTGTGGACGCATTTGCAAGAACTTATTCATTTAGTTTGTAGAGCAAGCGTTGCGGCAAAATCATTTTCCTACCTGTCAAAATATTGCTCTGGGGCTGATATTTGTTCATTTACAGGACGTCGACCTGAAAGCCATTAATACCAAAGGAAGCCGTGAATCCCAACTAGATCCTGCTTCACCTACAAACATTTTCAACATGTCAACTATCGATCTGTTACACCGTTCCAATCCCCCTGAGGAGGATGACCGGTAAGAAATGTGCAGCTTCCTCTTCGCACCCAATATTTGAAACATTTTGTCATTACTGCACTAGTGAAATAACTGGCATGGTCTGATTCTAATTTTTAAGGTAAACTGAATCTTGAAAAGATACGATTCACAAGTTAAGTGGCCGCCGTTTGCGCACTGGAGTCTGGTGCTGGAATGCACTCCACCCATTTAGACATTAAACAAACGACTGTTAACATGTACCTGTTTCCCCTTTATTTCCTCACAGGCACTACAAAATCTACTTGCAAATTGGACCATGGGAGTGTCAAACCCCTTTTCATTAATGGTGCTCTATGGGCTGGTGACACAGGCTGAAACTGTGCACACACTAAACACTGTCTGCTGTAGTACAGCTCAATATCTTGAGACGTGTGGCCAATAGGCATAAACTTTTAAAATCTCTAAAGTTTTCTGTGAACCTCTGTGGCCTGCAATTATAGCATTGTGGGAATTATGTAAAATCAATCCCTGAAATGACAAAGGCACTAAAAAATTGGATTTGGCCTGTCACAGATTCTCTAATCATCAGTCCATATTGTAACCTAATGCTCTTTTTGTTTTTTAATAACACCCTCAATGCCTCTTTCCCTTTGCAATCCTCTTCATTCAGTGGATTTTGTTCTGTATCTAGCAAATGGTTATAAAAATGGGACTAGAATAAGATCCTCTTTGTGTGCCTTAATCAAGTTTTGATCAGGAGTATCAAAGCTCCTTTGTGCCACAGGCTGTTCAACTGTTTTTGGCATATTCGAGCATATTATCACATCCATCTGTATTTCACCAAGCAGGTGTTCAATAGAAAATAACTCCCCCATTACAGCTCCAATGTTGGCTAATTGATCTGCCTTATCATTTTCTTCCATATCCTCACCTGGTGTTTTCAAATGAGCATGTATTTTCCTCCAATGTAGTATCAGGTCATTATCTGATACAATGTGTCTATAGCTTGAATCATCTTGCCATGTTTAAGTGGCTTCTTGTGATATGTTAGCATGCCTTTCATCTTCCAGCCAGGTAAATACTCCACAAAGCTATTTCGCACATAATTAGAATCAGTGACTAAAACTATTCTTTGAGTCTATTTACTACTGCTGTAGATATCCCCTTATACATGGCAGCCAATTCTGCAACATGACTATTTTTGTAGCCTATCCTCATGCTTACTCTTAGAATGCTGTCGCATTTAAGCCACACATTTCCTATTCCTGCCACAAGTTCTTTTTCAGAATCATTTTCTACGTGGTGTGCACATCCATACACCGTTGGTAAATCCTTACATGCTTCTACGTTGAACGACTTGTGTGGGATTTGCTTAAATTCATTTAAACTTGTCTCTAGCTCTGTGTCATCTGGCACACAGACAGCGGAACAATCATGCAACTCTACAAGCCCTTCAGCAACTGGGTTCTTTTTCTTTTGTCCATATCTCAATACTACTTGAAATGCCTGAAGTGCTAATGTCCATGAAGTGATTCTTGACTGGGCCAAATTCCCTGATCTGATCCTCTTACTTTGCAAAAATTGCAGAGGCGGTGATGTGTTTAAAAAATCACCCGCTCCCCTTGAATTATGGGACAGAAATCTTGTAATGCCCAGACAATGGTCAAAAGCGCTTTTTCACATTGGCTAAATTTGGTCCCTACCTGTGACAATGCCTTGCTAGCATATCCAATGGTTTTGTTATATGCATCATGTTTTTGACATAACACTGCTGACATACATTGATCTGTGAATCCTTTTACTACAAAGAAATCCAGTTTTTTTATTGGATATGCCAAACATGGCGCTTTTATTAGACACTCTTTTAGCATGGCCACTGCCTCACTTTGTTCCCTTTCCCATTTCCAGGGTACACCCCGCTTCAGTAATCTCATCAAAGGTTGTGTAATCTCTGCATCATTTTCAATAAACTTTCTGTTGTAATTTGTCATTCCTAACAAACTCTTTAAACTTTTCAAGCTAGTGGGATCTTTTACTTTGTGGGATGTTTTTACCCATGCATCCAAGCCCTACAATAAAACTGTGCAGTACTGGCATGGAAAACATCATGATGGCCAGAACTCCCCAGAGAGTGCACAGGGAAAACATGAAGAATAGGCTGCCACCCATTTTTGCCTATGTTGTGAGCACAGGAGGGCACTGCCTAAAACCACCATTGGGCTACACAAACAGTAGCCTGAAACCATTGGGAATGGCAATGCTGATTGCAAAAAAAAAGCAACTCAGAACTGTGGGGAATTCATTTTCTTAATCCCAAAAATGGTTGCATTACCAGTCCTCACCACTATCAGAAAGCTGGCGTTTTAAAACCACCAGACTTTTGTGTAAAACTGAACAAATGAAATAAAACCAGACCAAGGAAAGACTTGCTAAGAGGTGGATACAATGTAAAACTATATTCTGAAATGACTTGAAGAAAGTAATTATTTAATGTATTTGTAAAAATTGTAAGTGATTTAAACTGGGAACAAAAAGTGACATTTAGCTGAGACCTGGCTTAATGAAATTGGATTCTGCCTGACAACTACCCCCGACAGGAGTTGAAACCTGCTCAACCACTCTTCCCCTTGCCAAAAGGAGTTGTCACCTCTCTGATTAGATTAGGGGTGGAGAAGCTGGGGACTACAGGGAGTTGAACAAAGGCCTGTCCCGGACTCAGGCAAATGTTATATTGGGGGCGTCGTAAAAGTGGCTTCCTCTTAGGGGAAACTGGGAGGGGCAGTGCCTCTGCTAGCAGCTGAGCTTGGGGGAAGTGGATAAACCAGTTATTCCACCCTGTGATGTGGGAAGCCACACCCCTTTTTTGACCAGAGCATAATTTTAAAAAGATAGATAACTCATAGTGCGGACTTGTCAGAATTATATAAGTAATATCATTATTTTTGTGATTTTTCAGTGCACATTTTAAGAGGCGTTAGGACCCTGTGGTGTATTCTGGGGGGATGCTAGCGGAAAATAGGGTCTCACTCCAAATGTCTGCATGTTAAAAATCTGACACTTCATCAATTAATATCCATACTCCTTGCGCACATGTGTGTAATTTTGGGTTAATGTCCGATATTGCAAAACCAGTTAAAAAGCGCAAAATGTTGTCATTTTTGAATGCAAGCCCCCAGGAAGATCAGAGGCGGACAAGTATAGACCATAAGGAATATATAATGTGCACATGTAATTTCAACAAATTGTATATCTGGGAAGGATGTATTTGAATCAAATATAGATTTGGGGGCAAACTGACCAGGGGAGAATCCTCTGACCCATAAACAGACTTCATCATGCTGACAATCCATTTCCTTCCCCCAATTATGGGAGAGGGGAGAATTGGGCCAATGACAAGTAGAGAGGGGCAGGCTTAGCTAGGCCCAGACACACACCCATTTTCAAAACACATAAAAAGAGACTGCTGGGACAGGTAGAGACATTCAATTCCATTTGCTGCGGAGCATGCTGACCGACGACTTCACATCCAGAGATCCAGACTTCAAATCCATCAATCTCCAAAGACCAGAACTTTACTTCCGAACTTAAAGCAAGGGCCTAAACCCACAAACTGAGAACTCTTCTCAGCAGGCCTGAGCAACCTTAAAATCATTTGCGAACTATTCCACAGCCGGGCGAGCTGTCTGAATTCTTTTGCAAGAACTCTTGCCAGTACCCAGAAAGCAGTGTTACATCTAGAATCCACTTGATCCGGACCGGAAAGCAGAGCAGTATCCAGAACCAGAGGCCGCTGAATCCAGAGAGGCTAGACCAGCAGAGCAGAGCTGACCCAGACCGCTGTGAGCAGAACCAGTGACCCAGATCGCTGTGAAGTGCCGAGACCAGAACCGGAGTACAGTCCAAAACCTGACCAGATCCGTGGCGAGGCCCATTCCTGCACAAAATATCTTGTGAGTACCTAGCAGAACTGTGCAGAAACAATCTCTTATTTAAAATAATCTAATCCAAACTATTTTAACCTAAGTAGAACTGCCTCCTAGAAATCGTGTCATCGGTCATTTTTAAAGCTGCAAGCTGTCACCTGTCATTTTGAGTTTACTTTAAATCCGAAAAACGACCTTTACATAATCGTTCATATCTCTAGAACCGACTTGCTACTCCTTATACTTGTGCCGTAATCACGATTCACGCACTCGCGAATTTTGCCGCGGTTTGCGATTTGGCCTGATTTCTTTACCTGTAAAAAGATAGCAGCTTTTTGCTTTCCTCTGCTAAAAATTTGTTTGCCTCTTAATAACCATCCCTGAATCATTGCTAAAGTGAGCCTGAGCTCATCCCAAGTATCTCTTACTCACCTTGAACCTCCTAAAGGGAATTAAAAGCATTTTCAGCATATTTCTCACTTCATTGCCACCACATTCAAAGCACTTGGGCCTGTGTTTTAAAACTCATACCGGTTTGTTCTAAGCTTGCTGGGGTGGGAAATGAATTTCATATTGTATTTGATTGCATTCCTGAGAACTGTGTGTGTTACTTCCATCTCCTTCCATTTCTTACATTGCATAGGGGAGGGGGGTGAATTGCCAGAGAAAAAGTGATTATCTTATATTTTGCTAAAATCATATCAAGTATTTCTGTACTGCATTTTATTCCTCATTGCTTTTCCCTTGAAATCATAAAAGTATTTTTGCTACTTTATCCATCCTATACTAACTCCTCATTGACTATAAACTTGCAAAACAGAACTACTTCTTGGCTCAGTGGGGTCAGGGGGATTCTAAGAGAGGGGTGTTATATAGGGGTAGTCATCCAGAACTCATGAACTGGACATAAAGATATATCAATAAGTGTTTCCATTCAGTATCCCAGACTAGGCATTGACTTAGCTGTAGTGTTGAATTGAATCTTCTTACAAAGTGGGGGCTCGAGCCGGGATATTCTGGGTTAGATTTACCATTTGTGCAGATTAATACAGTGTGCCAACTGACCAGATACACATATCCGGTTAGATCACCACGCTGTTTTACACTGTGAAAGCACCCCTCAAAGGAGCGCTCTAAGGAAACGGTCTGTTTTGCAAAATAAAATACAAACTTCTGTAAGTCAGGAAGTAACTCAAATTCCAGAATGACGACCTTGGTAGATATGAAAATAGCCAGAGAGCACTTCTTACATAAGCTATTTGTGAGAGGTGAGTGGACTCATCAGGACCAAACGGTCTGGTTGCAGGCAATCGCGCAACAGGTCACTGAAACAGGGTCAGATAGATGGGGAGATCAGAGTCCCCTACATGTGGCCCTGAGTGAACTATATATGGCCCCTAAAGCCAAAGATGAACATAATAAGATTGCCAGGATAGCGGCATATTTGTATCTATATATGGGAGCCATGCAGGACAAATGTGCTGAAGGCCAAGATCTGGCAAATAGGCAACAGGTGGCGTTAGAGAAGGCCCAATCTGATCTGGACTCTTCTGAGCAGAGGCTGCTTAGGAGCCAGGAGTCAGAAAAGGACAGCAGACAGTACATCACTAAAATAAAGGAGGATATGGATGTGCTGCAACAGGAAAAGGCGGACCAGGATACCAGATTTCTGGCCTTGCAGAAGGAGTACCAAGAAGGTTTGGACTCCCTACTGCAGAGCCAGAAAAAGCTGGAGCAACAATTAGATTTCAATAGGGCATGTGCCGAGCAGGTAGTCACCCTGCAAAGCCACCTAGATAGGGAGAAGGCAGAGAACAATAAACTAATTTTGAAAGACCTGGATACCCAGGCAGAGTTTGACCAGGAGCGCCAGAAAGCTGGTGCCTTCCAAAGGCAAAGGGAAGACCTGGCGGCACAGATGCAGGCTCTTAGTCAGGAAAGGGATACCTTAGGCCAGTAAGTCTGCCACTTAAAAAGGAAAATGGAAGAAAATCACCTGGCCCTCCAGGGACTGGGTGACCTCCAAAAAGAACACCAGAACTTGTTAGAGCACACCAGGAGGGTGGAGGATGCTCTGGCAAGAAAGGAGCAGGCCAGTAGGGATGGGACTGAGGAGGTAACCCTCCTGCAGCAGAGACTGGCCCAGTACTCCAGGACCAATCAGGAGGCACAGAGAGAAAATGAGGCTCTCTGTCAGCACAATGATAGGCTCCAGCAACAGGTAGCGATGCAGGAGAGACTGATAGAGTCTAGTAAGACCTTAACTGAGGAACTGAAAGTGCAGGCTCTTGCATTGCAACAGGGAGCAGGGGCTGATAGAGACGAGGTGCGCTGGGAAAGGGAAACGCCTGAGCGTAACCTCAGGAGTCCTGGTACCAGAGGCCTTCATCTCTCCCAGTCTCTGGACTCTGCCACCCCCATGTCCCCTCGCGCACATGAGCCCAGGGCCAGGGAGATGGCAGATTACTATCCAGCTAGAAGTATGGGGCTCATAGGCCAGTACCTCCCAGGAATGGATGGGCGGGCATCCGGGTATGGGCAACCAAGCACAGTGCATTTTAGTGGGGAACCCCAGGAGAGTAGGCCCATTAAGGGCATCCTGAAAACCTCTGCCCAGTTAGGTCAGTGGGGGGGTACCCATCAAATCCTGGCAGCAAGGAGGGGTCTGAAGACTCCTCTGAGCATTACAGGACACAGGAGACCAGGTCCCCACATTCTGCCAGCCATTCCCAGGCTCGCAGAATCCGGGAAAACCTGGAAGATCAGATGGGCACCTCTGGGAGCAGCGCTTCTGTGTCGGACCAGGGTTACCCAAACCAAAAAGGCCAATAAGGCAAAAAGGGCCTTGCTTAAGGACCCATTGAAACAAATAAAGGCAATAAGGAGTGTCATCACGCCTTATCATAAGAACGCCAAGTATTCTGTTTGGGAACACTTGGAGCTCTATGAGCAAATGATGGAGACTTTCCATTTGAAGGACAGCCAAAGCTGTATTCAATATGTAAAGTGGACCTTCTCACCAGAATACTCCAGTTTCTTTGCGGGGCTGGAGGATCAAAACCATTCAAGGTGGTCCACATACAGGGCGGCCATCTTGAAACATTTCTCTGTGCACAGAAATCCTCCAGAGGCTCGCAAGTCAGCCTACAATTTGCAGTGTGGGGAGGATCAGGACCCACAAGAGTTTGTGCAAGAATTAAAGCGTGCTTTTGCGCAGACCACCAGAAGGGTGCGCACGGATAGCAGAGAATTTATCAATACGTTTTTCCATGCCTTACCCAAATACATAATGACCCAGCTCTTGAGAGATTTTCATGAGAAAAGATCTTTAGACTGGGTCATTGAACAGGCTACCCGGATCTATGAGGTGCAGAAGCCCATCGAAAATAAAAATAATGTGCCGAAAAACCCCAAAACCAACAGCACCCCTGCTGCTTCCAAGGTGGCAGAGGTAAAGGTTGCCCCCGTTTTAGATTTGGAGATGGGGGGGCCTAAAAACCTGCCTGCACCAAATATTTCACAGCCCAGAAGGCCCTGGGGCCAGTCACAGACACGGAGTCAAGGAGGTAGTCCCACAAATGGGGTCCCCCGCCCCCCTGACTATGTAAGTCCCCGATACAAGGGTAACCGACCAATCCTGGGTTATGTGTGGACTCCTCCAGCCCAAGGGGGGGGGATCCAGCCAAGCACCTGACCCGGGGAACTTCCCTCCTAACTTCCCCCAGGAGGGCAGAAATTCACCAAATCCTGGGCAGAACTTTTTCCCCAGGTATCCACCCAATTTCCAGCCCCAAAATCATCCATCCTTCTTTCCCCAATTCCCTGAGCCCAGACAACCTAATCCAGGAGAGGGGAGGCCAAGGGTGGAGGGGTACCCAAATCTTCCCAATCCGGGGTATTACCAGAGAAGCGATAGCTACCCTTCCCTGGATCAGCCCAGGGGAGAAAATAGAGCCCTGTATCAGCCTGAGCGGGTTTCACAACTTGAGCGCCAGGTCCAAAATATGGCACGAGATCTGGGTCACATACTGAGGGCTCAACAGAACCCTCAGATGAGTATGTCACCGAAGAATGCCCCAAACTCTGGACCTGGTGCTCCAGAACAATGACGGGGGCAGCACCCCGATAACCCACCGGTTCCCAGGGAGGAGGCACAAGGGAAGGGGGGTGTAAAGCCTTGGAGGAAGCTTCCTTCCCAACTTGTAAACAGCCCCAGGAAAACCAGGAACCGGAAACAAAATCTCCGCCCTTGAAAGCCTGCCTCCCAAGGAGCAGAGGGGGGGGTAGGAGAAACAAAGGACCCAAACAGACCCACTTTGTGGAGGAGGTACAGGTCTTCCAATTTGAGGGAGAGGGATCCTCAGAAGATCCTGGGAAAAGGATCTTCTCCTTCAGAGATGGGGGAACTCCTCCCAAGGAAAAATGGGTCCCAAGGGATTCCAATCCAGACTGGGGAGATGTGGAGACTGAGCTACCGCCGCCCATCATCTCATCCCAGAACCGACAATACCAAAATCCCAAGGGTCAAACCCATCCTGATGACTGCCTCCAAAAAGGGCGGGGCGGCCCAGAACCGGAACCAGGGGAACCCACAATGGCTCTGATCTCCAGTTGCAACTTTTACTTTCAGATTCCCAAGGCTCTCCACAGAATTCTGCCCAAATCTCTTCGCTAGCAATGTCCAAACCAGAAAGTTAGCCCACCAGTTGTCCAAAAATGTGCATTATCTGTGCCCCCTTGAGGAGAAGGAGGGAAGATACTATGCCCCGGTACAAGTACAGGGGCAGGGTACAATTTTGGCACTGGTGGACACTGGATCCCAAGCTACCCTTCTGTCCAAAAGGGCCTTTGAGGAACTAAATGCAGGAAGGGGGGAGAATTACCGAATTCCTCTCACTTCTCTTCCTGGACAACTGCAGAACTTTGACGGGAAGGAAATTCCCATTGAGGGGACTGCAGACTTGGACATTAAAATTGGGCGACACAAGGTGAAACACCCTGTCATAGTAGTGACTCCAGAGGGCACCCCTTGTTTACTAGGGAATGACCTCCTGAGAAGGTTGTCACCCCTAATAGATTGTGTAAACAAGGTCCTCTGGACCCAGACTAGCCGACCAATAAAATTAAAACAGAGTGTCAACCATGTCAGTTTAAACGGCACCTGCCACATGGTTGAACACAAATCTGATCAAGTAGAATTTCACTTCCAGAACAACCAAACTCCAGACGTGACAGTAATAGCAGTAGGACAACAGACTGGTGATGGGGGGGTCCTCTCTATTTCTGAAAATCAACCTTCCTTCCAGTTTAAGGTGGTATTCCACACTGCAAGGAAACACCCTGAAATTCTTTACTAATCCACAATCAGAAACTCCCACTCCTATAGTCCAGAAAGATGTGAAATCAGCTCAGAGCCTGGCTGATATTCAGCAAATAGGAGAGCAGTTGTTCATCCCTGTTCAGTTAAATGATGGGAAGGACTCTGTTCTCGCTCGAGTGTGTGTGAACAACGGTAAGAGCTTCATCAGCGAAGCCATGTTCCGCCAACTCCCAAAAGATCCAGTCATTCCCACATTCAAACTGATAGACAAATGGGAAATGGACCTGGAAGCACCTAATTCCAAACATCTCCTGCCAAGCAGGTGTATGCTCAAAATCTCCATTGGCAAAAAGAGCATAGTCCATAATTGTTGGGTCGTGTGAGACGTCACTGCCGCCTTTTACTTAGGTAGTGACATTCTCAATCGCTTTGCCATTAGTTTGGACCTAATAAACTTCAAAGCTTGGTCCCGATTAGCGGATAATCCCATGGGCTTTGATGATCCTGAAAAAGCATTTAGGTCAGCCCAATTGCTACCTTATGCAGTTGAAATTCAGATCAAAGAGGAAGTCGCCATCCCAGAAAGGACCCGACAATTCTCCCTGGAAGTGAAAGTTAAAAGAGGACAAAAATTGCAAAACCCTGATGCTTATATACATCTAAATGCTTTTCTCCAACAGCAAGGGTTAGGGGTAAACCCAACACCATTAGTCAACATAGAACATGACACCATTCCAATAGAGGTGGATAACAGCGACTTAAAGAGTATTACTCTAGCCGCAGGTACCATTATTGGAATGGCGGTTGATGACCGACATTTTTCCATTGATCTAGGAAATGAACTGTTAGGACCAATCCCCAAGGACTGTTTTGACGGTGACAGTGATGACAACACAACACCAGACAGGATTTTCACCCGGCATGGGGGGAACTTCCAGGTGTACACATCTTGCCCTTATGGTAAGGAAGATGTGACTTGTGACTTCAGGAGGGATGAGGTGATTTTCCAGGTCCATGAGGGCTGCCTTTCCCACCTGAAGCCTCCAGTCCAAATCAGCACTCTGACCAGGGACTTCTCCACCCAGCTGGACGAGGCCGCTGAGATAGCCAAACCAGAAGTCTTTCCAGGCTTCAGGCAGAGCAGATGGTGGAAGTGAGAGTCAACCTAGCTGATGCCTGTGTGACTCTGGAATAGAAGCAAAAGTTGAAACAAGTTTTCTTGGATTTCCAAGATCTCTTTGCGGTAGACTCATATGACTGTGGTCGCACCGACATCCACACAACAACAATTCCCATGGACCCTGGAAGACTCCAGTGTTTGTGAAGCAATATCGTTTAACTCTCACATCCATGGAGTCCTTTACTGAAATAATTAAGAACCTTGAGTCCCGGGGAATAATACGTCCAGTACACAGCACCTTCAATAATCTGGTGCTGGGAATATTGAAGCCAAACGGCCAGTGGAGACTCTGCGCTGACCTTAGGGAGCTCAACAAACGGGTTCATACTTCCCGATGGCCTCTGCCCTACATTGACCAAGGGCTGGCCCAGATTCAAGGGTCACAAGTATTCACTGCAATAGACCTGACCAATGGATACTGGACCGTGCCTGTCAGTAGGGAGGACCAATACTAACTGGCTTTTACCTTTGGGGGCCAGCAGTACACATGGACCCGGACTCCCTTCGGATACCTCAACTCCGGCAATGAATTCACCATTTTCCTACATAAGGCCATGCCGACCTGGGTGCGAGGGGCAACCTGGCTTATGTAGATGATGTCCTCATCAAAAGTTCATCTGTGGAAGAACACATAGCGGAGATCCGTTATGTTCTGACGCAGTTGAGGGCCGTCGGAGCAAAACTTTGCTTTCAGAAAGCACAGTGGTGTAGAACCCGTGTTAATTTCTTGGGGCATGAGATTACTCCTCAGGGTCTCTGTCCCCAAGAAAAGAAAGTGGAAGCACTTCAGAAACTGAAGGATCCCACAACTCTGCGGGAACTAAGGAGCCTCCTTGGACTGACTAATTACAGCAGAAAGTTAATTGAAGGCTACGCAGAGATCACTAGACCCCTGAATCATCTCTTGAAGGGGGGGGTCAAGTGGGAATGGGGTCCAGAACAATCCGAGGCAGTAAGACAACTCAAAAGAAGCCTCTCACAAGCGCCTTGCCTAGCTTACCCTGTCAGAAACAAGGAGTTCTTCCTGGAGACGCGGTTCTCTAATACATGCTTGACGGCAGTATTATACCAAAAGCATGACAAGGTCAATAAAGTAATCTCCTATGCGAGCAAAACTTTATCCTCTGTGGAGGAAAAATTCAACGATTGTGAGAAGGCACTCCTGGCAACGGTGTGGGCATTGAAGAATTACCGCCCGTTTATCCAGGGGGAACACATCATAGTGGAGACTCCACACCAGCCTCTGCAATATCTCCAAAGTGACAGAATCCTGGATTCTGTCAATGCAAGGCTTTCCTGTGGAGGTCAGATATGGCCAAAACAAGAAGAGTCCCCTGGCGCAAGGTCTGGCTGACTTGCATGATTGTGCCAGAGAAAACTGTCTCGAGGACGAAAGTCTAAATATCAAGGACAACATGGAGGCATACCTTAATTCCCCACACAAAGTTTTGAAAAAGACAAGTGTGAGGGAATGCCCACTGTCTATGTGGAGGGATGCTCGTACCATGTTGACAACAACGGGGAGAAAGAACTGGTGGCCGGCGTAGGGAATGCCTGGGTGAAGGAGCTTCCAGAACCCTCAGCTGGTTACAAAATTGGTCCCCGAAGTAGTCAGGTGGCAGAATTGATGTCTGTGCATCAGGCCATCCTCACTGCTGTCCAGCATCAACTCCACAAACTGGTCATAATCACAGATTTGGATTATGTACGGAACGGGTTCGTGGAGCACCTGGTCAACTGGAAAACCAGAGGCATGTTATGCGCTAATAACAAACCCCTGAAACATGGGAAGTTAATCCAAAATATTGATGATCTGGTCACATCGAATGGGATGACCATTTACTGGAAGAAGATCAAGGGTCATTCCAAAGTAGAGGGACCAGCCAAAACTGGAAATGACTTAGCTGATCAGCTGGCCAAAACCGGGGCCATCCAAGGGGATCTAATAGAAATAAAGTCCCTTTTGGGGGAAATCCATGTCACTGCTATCACTAGGTCCCAGACAAATGCTCACAATGATCTTTCAACTGCACAATGGAGTAAGGAGACCCCTGATGCTGATTTAATTACAGCTCAGAAGGGGGATCCAATTATTGATAGGTTTTACCAACACCTTGAAGACCCTGAGAACTTTCCCCTGACGGATACCGATTACCTTGGGAAAGAGGACCTAAGAGTGTTGATGAAATGTCCAAAAATGTTCTGAATCCAAGACGGTTTGCTGGTAAGGAAATCCAAAGCTGGCCACGATCAGTGGGTGGTTCCTACCTCATTCCGAAGCCTGATGTTAAGTCACGCCCATGATGCGGCCACCGCCGGTCATAGGGGGTTTCACACAACACTGGAAATCTTAAGAGAGGTTGCATGCTGGCCACACATGGGGCAGGACCTCGACCAATACTTGAAGGGGTGTCTTGTATGTGCACAATTTCAGCCATCATCCCTCACACACTGTGTGCCTCTCCAAAAGAGGGGGATGACACTGCCATGGTCAGATTTGCATATCGACTTTGTAGGCCCTGTAATCCGCTCGTCTAGAGGAAACAAGTACATGTTGACCGTTACATGCTTGTTTACCAAGTGGGTGGAATGCCTCCCGGCACCAAACTGCAAGGCAGAAACAGCAGCTGCCCTGATGATTAACCACATCTATTCCCGTTTTGGTCTACCTCAAAGGATTGAGTCAGACAGAGGTAGCCACTTCATCAGTGAAGTAATGACAAAGATGTGGGAGATACTGGGGGTCAAAAGAAAGCTACATATTGCTTACCGGCCAGCTTCTTCTGAGGCAGTAGAGAGATACAACCGAACCATTGTGAGCATCCTAAAAAAGTTTGTGGCAGATTCTGGGCCAAGTTGGGATATCCGACTACCTCTGGTCCATCAGATCTACCCCTTCATCTGCAACCAAAATGTCACCATTTGAGTTGATGACTGGACGCAAGATGGTGCTTCCCCAGCATTTGCTCTACAGAACCCAAGAGCAAACGTTGATAAATGCCTCCACAACTCATGAGTATGTGGAGAATTTAAGGAAACACCTTCAGCATTCTTTTGCCTATGCTCAGCGGAATCTAGAAAGATCAGCCGAGAGCATGAAGACCCACTATGATTTAAAAACTACCCGAAAGGAATATAAGGTGGGTGATCGGGTCTATCTATACAATTTCCAAAGGAACCAGGCCAAACAGCGAAAATTCTTGCCTACATGGAAGGGACCGTTTGAAATTATAGACAAAATCTCCCCTGTGGCCTACAAGATCTGCATCCCCAAAGGCGGTTTGGCAGAGGGGGAAGACAAGTGGGTACATATAAATCAGCTAAAGTGTTGCCATCCCAGGCACACTCTGCAACAACTGGAGGAATCCACTGGAATCCCAGAGGGGGCCGCTCCAGAGTAATTCAGTTCCAACCCTAAAATATTCCACATATAACATATAAAATTCTGTGATCCTTGTATATATATATATGTTCTTGTCTCCTAAGTTAAAAAAGAAAATGTATATGTTCATATCTTCTGATTCATAAAATGTATATGTTCGCCACACCATTAATAGTGGTGGAAAAATGTCTAGGAATGTATATTGCCGCTTTGCTTTATCATCCTAGGAGAGATGAAACCATGGAGACTGACCAAGGAGGACGACCGGGGACCGGGAGCAGAGACCCGAGGGGCCCGGGGTACTGCCCAATATTCCCATCAGGACCGGCGAGGAGAACCGGTCGATCCAACTGGATGGGGGAAAAGATGCTGAACTGTGCCATCTACCGGAAGAAGATGAGGAGAACATCCCAGATCTTGCGAGCTCCATCTGAGAAAGGACAGAATGGCCATCGCAAGAGGGGGCTTGTGGGATGTTTTTACCAATGCATCCAAGCCCTACAATAAAACTGTGCAGTACTGGCATGGAAAACATCATGATGGCCAGAACTCCCCAGAGAGTGCACAGGGAAAACATGAAGAATAGGCTGCCACCCATTTTTGCCTATGTTGTGAGCACAGGAGGGCACTGCCTAAAACCACCATTGGGCTACACACACAGTAGCCTGAAACCATTGGGAATGGCAATGCTGATTGCAAAAAAAAAGCAACTCAGAACTGTGGGGAATTAATTTTCTTAATCCCAAAAATGGTTGCATTACCAGTACTCACCACTATCAGAAAGCCGGCGTTTTAAAACCACCAGACTTTTGTGTAAAACTGAACAAATGAAACAAAACCAGACCAAGGAAAGACTTGCTAAGAGGTGGATACAATGTAAAACTATATTCTGAAATGACTTGAAGGAAGTAATTATTTAATGTATATGTAAAAATTGTAAGTGATTTAAACTGGGAACAAAAAGTGACATTTAGCTGAAACCTGGCTTAATGAAACTGGATTCTGCCTGACAACTACCCCCGGCAGGAGTTGAAACCTGCTCAGCCACTCTTCCCCTTGCCAAAAGGAGTTGTCACCTCTCTGATTAGATTAGGGGTGGAGCAGCTGGGGACTACAGGAAGTTGAACAAAGGCCTGTCCTGGACTCAGGCAAATGTTATATTGGGGGCATCGTAAAAGTGGCTTCCTCTTAGGGGAAACTGGGAGGGGCAATGCCTATGCTAGCAGCTGACCTTGGGGGAAGTGGATAAACCAGTTATTCCACCCTGTGATGTGTGAAGCCACACCCCTTTCTTGACCAGAGCATCATTTTAAAAAGATAGATAACTCATAGTGCGGACTTGTCAGAATTATATAAGTAATATAATTATTTTTGTGATTTTTCGGTGCACATTTTAAGAGGCGTTAGCACCCTGTGGTGTATTCTGGGGGGTTGCTAGCGGAAAATAGGGTCTCACTCCAAATGTCTGCATGTTAAAAATCTAACACTTCATCAATTAATGTCCATACTCCTTGCGCACATGTGTGTAATTTTGGGTTAATGTCCGATATTGCAAAACAAGTTAAAAAGTGCAAAATGTTGTCATTTTTGGATGCAAGCCCCCAGGAAGATCAGAGGTGGACAAGCATGGACCATAAGGAATATATAATGTGCACATGCAATTTCAACAAATTGTATATCTGGGAAGGATGTATTTGAATCAAATATAGATTTGTGGGCAAACTGACCAGGGGAGGATCCTCTGATCCATAAACAGACTTCATCATGCTGACAATCCATTTCCTTCCCCCAATCATGGGAGAGGGGAGAATTGGGCCAACGACAAGTAGAGAGGGGCAGGCTTAGCTAGGCCCAGGCACACACCCATTTTCAAAACACATAAAAAGAGACTGCTGGGACAGGTAGAGACATTCAATTCCATTTTCTGCGGAGCATGCTGACCGATGACTTCACATCCAGAGATCCAGACTTCAAATCCATAAATCTCCAAAGACCAGAACTTTACTTCAGAACTTAAAGCAAGGGCCTAAACCCACAAACTGAGAACTCTTCTCAGCAGGCCTCAGCAACCTTAAAATCATTTGCGAACTATTCCACAGCCGGGCGAGCTGTCTGAATTCTTTTGCCAAGAACTCTTGCCAGTACCCAGAAAGCAGTGTTACATCCAGAATCCACTTGATCCGAACCGGAAAGCAGAGCAGTATCCAGAACCAGAGGCCGCTGAATCCAGAGAGGCTAGACCAGCAGAGCAGAGCTGACCCAGACCACTGTGAGCAGAACCAGTGACCCAGATCGCTGTGAAGTGCCGAGACCAGAACCGGAGTCCAGTCCAAAACCTGACCAGATCCGTGGCGAGGCCCATTCCTGCACAAAACATCTTGTGAGTACCTAGCAGAACTGTGCAGAATCAATCTCTTAGTTAAAATAATCTAATCCAAACTATTTTAACCTAAGTAGAACTGCCTCCTAGAAATCGTGTTATCTGTCATTTTTAAAGCTGCACAACTGTCACCTGTCAATTCTGCAGCTGCAAGCTGTCACCTGTCATTTTGAGTTTACTTTAAATCTGAAAAACAACCTTTACAAAATCGTTCATATCTCTGGAACCGTTTTTCCTAGGATCTTTCCTCTGAAAGCTTAGAATCTCAGCTTTCCAAGGAACCTAGAACCGACTTGCTACTCCTTATACTTTTGCCGTAATCACGATTCACTCACTCGCGAATTTTGCCGCGATTTGCGATTTGGCCTGATTTCTTTACCTGTAAAAAGATAGCAGCTTTTTGCTTTCCTCTGCTAAAAATTTGTTTGCCTCTTAATAACCATCCCTGAATCATTGCTAAAGTGAGCCTGAGCTCATCCCAAGTATCTCTCACTCACCCTGAACCTCCTAAAGGGAATTAAAAGCATTTTCAGCATATTTCTCACTTCATTGCCACCACATTCAAAGCACTTGGGCCTGTGTTTTAAAACTCATACCGGTTTTCTCTAAGCTTGCTGGGGTGGGAATTGAATTTCGTATATTGTATTTGATTGCATTCCTGAGAACTGTGTGTGTTACTTCCATCTCCTTCCATTTCTTACATTGCATAGGGGAGGGGGGTGAAGTGCCAGAGAAAAAGTGATTATCTTATCTTTTGCTAAAATCATATCAAGTATTTCTGTACTGCATTTTATTCCTCATTGCTTTTCCCTTGAAATCATAAAAGTATTTTTGCTACTTTATCCATCCTATACTAACTCCTCATTGATTATAAAGAAGTGTGCCAGTGTCAGATTACCCATTGTTGATTAACATTATATTTATAAGGGCGATATCGATTGTTAATTTATTATAAAAGCGTGGTATCTATATTTTGTTTTATTTCTCAAATAAACCTTTTAAACTTGCAAAACAGAACTACTTCTTGGCTCAGTGGGGTCAGGGGGATTCTAAGAGAGGGGTGTTATTTAGGGGTAGTCATCCAGAACTCATGAACTGGACATAAAATATATCAATAAGGGTTTCCATTCAGTATCCCAGACTAGGCATTGACTTAGCTGTAGTGTTAAATTGAATCCTCTTACAACTTCCACTTTTTTCTTTTGTGGGTTTAATGCATGCTCTGTCAATTCATGGATTTGGAGGTTTACCCTTTTTCTGCACCACTGTGCTTTCTGTAAAGATACTTTTGCCCGAGCCTTCTGTAGCTGACTGAGTACATGTCTAATTTCATTGAAATGGTTTTTCAGATCTTCATTTTTGATTAACACATCATCCACATAAACTATTGTTCCTCGATCATCTGCATCTGGGAGTGACTTGCTTAGGAAAGTCCCAAACTCACTCCCAATATTGAAATACCTAAAAAGGTCTGGGACCATGTATATTGTGATTTGTCAAATGAAAATGCAAATACATTTTGAATGTCTTCAGCTAGTGGCACACACCAGTGTCCAGCTGTAATATCTAAGGTGGTAAATATTTTGACCCTTTGATCAATAAATGGGTGAGGCCACCTTGAAACAGGTATCTTTTTGTTTAATTCTCGCAGATCTGCAGACAAGCGCCATTGGGTTTTAGCACACCTAATATGGGATATTTGATGTACTATAAATGGGCCTAATGATTCCTCTAGATTCTAAATGTCTGATTATTTCAGCTAGTGATTTCTAATGTTGTATTCTCTTCCAAATGAATGGCTCCACACCCCTTATTGTCCACCAGGATTTGGATTCTAATCCTTGCTGCTTTATGGATTCATTCAGGCATACAAATGCATCAAAATCCTTTATCCCTTGTCCCATTCTGTATTTTAATCCTACTGCAAATTGTCTGGTAAGTGCAGGAATGGTAACAGCCATTTTCAGTTGAAACTCAATTGCATTTGGCGTCATTTTGGCACAATGATAAACCTGTCTCTTGTCTTCAAGTTCAGGTGCAGCTCCACCCGATCTGGGCCAGACCTTTTGATTTAGAAAGTCTAATACCATAAACATTCTGTGCATGATGTCATTTCCCAAATACAATTTGTTCTGTGTTCCGCTCACGATCCACACATTGTGATGAATGCTTTTAGAGACGATTGGAATCTTTAACATGCATCTTCCTACAATTCATTGTCCCAACTCTGGGTTATCTAGGCCAAAGATGTGTTTTTTCCATTTTAAACTTTGGGATCTCCTCACTGTCAAGTATTTGATGGAGTACCTTTTCACTAAGGAAACTCCTTCCATGCTCAAGCTCAAAAGTGGCTTCAATCATTTCAGAAAGCCCATTCACATGGATAGGGATCCATGGCTGCCCTTCTCCCATGTGTATTTCTGCAATTGTTGAAATGTGTTTTTACCTGATTTAACTCATGAGTACTATTTGGTTTGTATTTTTCTTCATTTAGATAAAAATGCAACGTGTTTTCATCTATTTCTGTTCGGGTCTAAATAAATCTCCAAAGACTGCTTCTATTTTTCTCCTCGAATTTCATCCTGACACATGAGAATGAAAGTGACGCTAGGCCCACCTCCATTCTGAAGATATACTTCCACAGCACTTTCTGATTTAGCAACGGTGTGGCATTCTTTAACACTGTTGCTTTGAATCATTATTTTCTTACGTTTCAAGAGCTTTTTAGCTAAAGACCACAATACCCCATTTACCCCATCAATGAGGGGCGATAATATCCTCAGGCAATTTGTCCCTATGAGAAAGGGTATTCCATTAATGGGTGTGACCACCACTTCCTGTCTCATCCGATGCTTCCCTATCTTTATGTCAACCTCATTCACCTCTTCGATAGGTATTTCTTCCCCACTGAAATTGTGCACTGGGCCTCCACTTTGCCTCACCTTTACATAATTTTTTGGGGATCTCGCTTCATTGATAATTTTCACCAGTTCCCTTGACATGATTTTTGCTTGGGCATTTGTGTCAATCATTGCAAATTCATTATATATTTCTTCAATATGTACCTATCCTCAACCTCTTCTAGTACGCATACAAAATGTGAATTGTTACTAATTTCAGGACTTACTTTTCTTAGCTAATTTTTACTTTTTGCTAGGCAAATGGGCATATAAAATGACATTTTACCCTCCTTTTTGCCCACTTGATTTTGAATTTCTTTGTTTATTCTCCTGGGCTCAGAACCCATTTGGAGTGTAGCCACTGACTGCCCCTTTGACTTGGGACCAATAGTGTTCACACTTCAATTTCTCATTGTGCCTTTTGTCTGGGTCCTGTCTACTTACTTCCCCATTGCAACATATTAGGTGTGCATTTTCACAAGTGTCAAGTGACAGCATGTCAGTTTCTGGTGTGTGACAATTATCTGCATTTTGTAAAGAGCCTGTCATTTATGTCCCTTGGAGCATCCGTTGGTTCAAAATACTCCTTAGGTGACTGACCGTACCTGCCTCTTGGGAAATAGTTTCCTCTGTAGGGGTATCAACAGTATTTTGATTATCAAGTAAGGATAACCTATCTGTTGATCCTAATTCTTCATTTTATGTTTCTTTTTCACATTGGATATTCTTTTTAAATCTGCTTCTCTGTTCTTTGAGTTTTTCTTGTTCATTTTCCCTTTTTTCTTCTTCATCTTCACACACCTGAATGGTCTGATTGAACTGGAATTGAACCACACTCCCTTTTTGTGTGTGTTATAATTCCCTGTCTCAATTTCATTTGTTTGTTTTTTTTGTCTTAAAATCGGCAACCAATTCAGTATTTCTATTCAAAGCCGATTTAGGGCATCTGTGTTTTCATCAGGGCAGAAGTGATTAGCTAGTCACTTGTTGTCGCTACGTACAAGATCACTCCTAAGGCCTTCTGCACCTTCACTTGACTGTTGCTTTTGAGCTGCACATCATTTTACTACCTGTCCAGACAACATTTTTACTTGGGCCTCTAAGCATTGAAACCTGTCCACATCTCTGAATTCCTCTCTTTGTGGTCTGGGCTGGTAATGATTAAACTCGCCCTGATTAAGCCTGTTCTGACATTTTTCAGGAGATTGGTTTCTATTTGTGTTACCTCTGAATTCACATGGCACAGGAGGTGAAGTACGTGGAGTGGCCATCCTTTGACTATGGCGAACCTGAGGTGGGGACTGATAATATTGGTGAGGTATATAATTCATATTTTGTCTTTAATTTAGTGGGAACTGTTCTCTATGCTGATTTCCATTTTCAATTAATCTATCCACATATCTTGGTCTTTCTTGGTGGCCATATACCATTGTGTTAGGGTCAAATCTACTCTGGGACCCTAGTGTCTGGTATGGGCCATTGCACATTTGATTTTGATTGTTATTTAGGCCTGGCATATCCTGGCGAAATCCCACTCTGGGAGAACTACCAAGGCATCTAGGACTAAGGCAAGAACTTCTGTTGCTGGGTTCAATGGATTTGAACAGAAAAATTTGGGGTGATGTCCTCTGTGCAGGCACGCCCCTTTGATTATGTGTCATGTCGTTCTTTGCCTGAGTTTGGGCTGATATTCCTAGTCTCCTCCTCTTTCTAACCACATGTCACTTCATACAGTTTGGTCCACTGTTCTATTATCCATTCTAGTGGGTTTCCCTGTCAAATTCACAGATTAATTGGGAGACAATTTCTTTTTGGAGCCCATAAAAGTATGCAGTTTTAAATTCTACGGAGTTAGGGTTAAAGGTCACATATTAAAATGCTCTTTTTACGTTTCGAAAGAACTGGCGAGGAGACTCATTTCGCTGTGCCGTCATAGTTTAATGACTTTCTTGGCTTGCTGTATAGACTGATAAGGTGAGAATTGGTGTCTAATCTCCTTCTCAAAGTCTGCCCATGACTAGTATTCCTGCTCATTGAGACCACAAATGAAACTAGCATATGCTGCATCTAGAGTGAGGTAAAAGTACCGTCTATATTGTTCCCTAGTTCCCTAGTTTATCCCTAGTTACTTGAATATATCGCAATCCGCCTCCAAATGATCTTCCATACAAAAATTGCCTGCCCTTTTGAATGGTTTAATTAAAGTCTTGATAGATTTCATAATTTTTAAAGGGCTACATGGTGCATTTGGTATATATAATTTTGTTGCTCATTCCTGTTCTCTTGTGGGCAAGAAGGTGTTTGAGTATTTGCAGGTGTCTCAGACCCTAACATTGGATTATAACCAGGTCTGATCATATGGACAGCTGCTGGTACATTTCCTTGGCTAGGGCTGTGATTAAGTTCAGCTCGAGTGAATGTAGAACACAGTCACTTTTCCTGAGACTTGACATTAACGGGGTGACTCATGGAATCATTGTGCGACGAAATGTATGGCGCAAGCATGAAAAACGCAGCGCACGCGTGTGAAACACACGCAAGCGCCCGTTTCCCGATTCATGGAAGGCACTGCGGTTGGCTTACCTGGGACTTGCGCCGAATCCGTACGTGGCGCACACGTCACTGCGACATCCCGAATCCTGTGCATAAGTCACCTAGTGAAGGCGCACAACGTCCAGTGCGCACACCTAAAAAGGGGGCCGAACACGTGGAACGGGGAACAACACGCGAAAATGTGGGCATAACGGGGAAAGTTCAGCAGTGAAATCCTTGCAACACCCAGACCGCGCTGACAACACGTATTCATGGAATTGAACAGGGCAAACCCGCGCACTCCAAAAAAAAAGCGCAAAGCCGGAAACACGTCCGCCATGCGAAAGCAGCTGTAAGCACCCCCGCAGAGCATAAAAGTGCGCGCAAACATCAAACAAGCATATACAGCTATGATGAATGTTCCATTTTTTGCAGCAGTGATCGTGGGAGAACACGGAGGAGGATAGCCAGGCAGCGCATTTGTTTACCCCGGACCAGCCTTTTTGGGGTACCTGATGTGGCAGGTATAGGTTTCCACCTCTTATCATGCTAAACCTGGTCACTGAGTGGGAGGATGACCTCACATCACCCACCCTGTGCTCCCAAGCACTGAGCCCCTTGAAAAAGGTGCTCAATGTCCTGCATTTTTAGGCCACTTGGTCATTTCAGCGGAAAACTGCCATAGTTGGGGGCTTCTCACAGGCCATGCAGTCACGCTGCCTACACCAGGTGTTGGCAATCATGACTACACGCCCCTCAGAAAGGCAGGCCATTGTCCAGGACTTTCACAGGGTGGCACACTTCCCCAAAGTGCATGGTGCCATTGATTGTACCTATGTGGCCCTACGTCCACTTAGAGCCACTGAGCACATCTATTGCAACCAATGACCTGCATTTTTAGGCCATTTGGTCATTTCAGCGGACAACTGCCATAGTTGGGGGCTTCTCACATGCCATGCAGTCACGCTGCCTACACCAGGTGTTGGCAATCATGACTACACGCCCCTCAGAAAGGCAGGCCATTGTCCAGGACTTTCTCAGGGTGGCACACTTCCCCAAAGTGCATGGTGCCATTGATTGTACCTATGTGGCCCTACGTCCACTTAGAGCCACTGAGCACATCTATTGCAACCGCAAGCACTGGCATTCCATCAACATGCAGGTTGCATGCGATGCCAAGGGAATCAACACCTCTGTCTATGCAAACTATCCCGGGTCCACCCATGAAAGTTTCATATTCAAAATGTCAGCCCTACACCTGGACCTGGAAGCTGGGAGGCATGGCAACACATGGCTCATTGGAGATTACAAATGCCTGTGCACATGCATGCATGTCACACACAGACAAATACACACACCCAACTAATGACAACCATTATCACCTCCCCAGGGGACAGTGCCTACCCTCTGAGCACCTACATGATGACGCCAATACAGAACCCCACCACACTACACCAGGTAAGATACAACGCAGCCCATATTGCAACCAAGGGCATAGTGGAGTGCACATTTGGAGTGCTCAAGTCACGTTTCCGCTCCCTTGACCGCTCTAGTGGGCAGCTACTATATGTGCCCGCAGTAGTGTGGAGGATCATTGTGGCAGCATGTTTCCTGCACAATGTTGCAACCTGGCGGGGTATACCGATGGACATGGTGGTGCTCCCACATCCCCAACCACATGCATGCCTGCTGGGCATGGGAGGGGAAAGGGCATGTGGCGAGGCAGCCCGTACCCAGCTTGTGGCTACATTTTTCACCTAAACTCCCCCCCTGCGGAGCGCACACAGGCCTGGCACATTCCAGGTGATAATCGATGATGACAAAGGGACAGTCAACTGTCACAACCTTAACACCCTGAGAATGTGTCCTTGGAACTGCAGCATTGTGTGCATCCCTAGCCACTTAAACAAACACAATCCCGTGTGACCAAAAGGCACACATTCAAGATCCAGATTCCAACCCCCATGCAAAACAGCACATCCAAATGCTGGTATGTCACCTAAACCTCACTCAACCCCATGTCAATCACCCGACAAACTATGCCAATGCATTGGAATGCTCACCTGGTATCCACGGGGACATCACTCAGCCTGTTCTGACCTCTTACGACCTCAAACACTTCCCTGGAGGCTATTCGACTGGGGACTGGGCCTGAAACACAGGATTGGTAGATGCACCCCTTTCGCATTTGCATTGAACTGAGTTCTTTTTCTGGGTCTTTTAGGTGCCACAACGTTTTCAGCATGGATGCCGGTTATGAAGAACAAATGCGTTGGGTAAAGGCGGTATGCAGCGCCTCTAGATGTTTCCACGCTAACCTGGAGTGTCTTTTCCCTCTTGCAAATGGATGAGAAGTTCCGGAGACAGAGTTCCCCCAGAGCGGCTGGGATTCAGGTAGGCGTTTGAAGCTCGTACAGTATTTAAAAATAAGCGAAGATTTGCAGAATGCTTACTAATGCCTTTTTTCTGCTCTTTTCCCTTTTCATGAGGAAGCGGCGTGCCGGGATGGGAATGACACCGCTGAAGGTGCCCGCAGAACAGAAGGAGCGATGAATGATGGGCAGAAGCTTCGCAAGGTAAGGCTGTTCCTAACGGTGTTCTTGTTCTTGCAGGAGCTCAGCGCAGAAGAAAGATGCAGGCCTACTGGAGAACGATCCGAACACGGTGAGTGTTATGCTGCAGGTGCAGAAAACGCAAAGCATGTTTCTCAGCTTGGATGTGTCTTAAATAGTCTCTGGATATCACAGGTGTCTCTGGGCTGAACCACACCCAAAAGACTAGACCGCACATGCAGTTCTGGGAACCGAAATATGTGGGGGCATCCATGTTGTCCCCATCAATGCACTACAAGTCCAATCCCCAATGTTATCCTACGGGAGTGAGTGAGTCTGGTGCCACAAGCGCGAATTCTGACTCCAAGTGGGTCTGTGGAGGGATGGAGAGGCCCTTGAGGGCCATGTAAGTGATCGTGGCCTGGCTCCAGCCTGACATCTTGGATGGCTGGGGACATGAGGGGCAGGAATCATGACCGGCATGCAATGTGAAAACTTCAATAAAATATCAACACACATGACACAACTGTCACAAAGTGCAACTTCACAAATAGAAACAGGCAACAGACAATCTCCTCAGACACGGACTCTGAAGAAAAGAGTGAGCAAAAATGTCCAACCTATAATAAAAGGACGTAAATGCATGCCACCAAAGGTGTGAACACCAAAAGCTCAAACCTTTGGTGGCATGCATTTCAGGGAATCCCAAAACACAAAAGAAAATGTGGGTGCTGCAGGGGTGCCCCCCCCAACACCCTGCTCACTACACAACACAGTACAGTGAGTGGTGTTTGCGGCCTGGAAACCCCTGCAGCTGGATAAAAAAACAAAGCAAAGAAATGAGCCTGCGGCAGTTCATGATCACGAAAGTCAAAGTAAACTTGTGCAGCAGGGACACAGCATGTCTCAGAAGGCAAGTAGTGTGTGCGTGGGGGGATGTTTGGGTGGTGTTGGGGGTGGGGTTGGCGGTGTGTTGTGTGTGTTGTGGGGGGTGTTTTCAGGGCTATTCAATGCATGTTAGCATGGTAAATGCATGAACCTTCAGTGTTACATACATTTTCCATTTGAACTACTCCGTTGTGGACACATCTGCAACAGAAACATATTGCTGATCCCGTGACACATTGTACGCAAAACCAAGACAGGACTATCAATTTACCAGCATAACATATCATGAACACAGGACCCAACAGTGACAAGGTCAGACAGTGACGAATCACCATAGGACAAATGCCTCAATGTGACATTGCCACCACGCGTCCCCCTTCCATCATGAGAGTGGCTTCGACAGCTAAAGGGGTCATGGGACCGCATACAGCATAAAGTGCATCAACAATGTATACAGTCAAGGCAATACATGAATAAGCAACATGAAATCATGCACAGTCAACAATATACTCACCAAACTGCAGTCCAACCATGCACAGGAGAAACCATCATGAATCCCCACTAGGGGTGTATACACAAGTGGACTTCAGACTGGCCACAGATATGACGGAAGCCGAATGCCTCCTTGTAAGTTACTGTCACACAGTACATTCCTTGTGAGCCCGTAGAAAGTGGAAGCAGGAGTGGCATATTTATCCGAACCCCAAGCCACAAACACAAACACGAGACAAGCCTGTATGGGCCCAGCCGGAACACACAGTGGATGCCATTGGATGCCACAAAGCACCACACTGTTACATGATTGCACAATAGACAAAAAAAGAAAAATGGCCATAGCCGACCCACGGGGGGGAGCATACAGGTGGGGGTGGTGCAGGGTGCACCTCAGCACCAACATTTGTTGATGTTGAGATAAAAAGAAAAATCCTCCATGGGCTCATGGTCTGCACAGCCCGACCTGAGTGAAATTTTGTCGTCGTTGTCACCCTCTGGTTGTACGTCAGGAGGTGCGCGTGGTACAGGTGCCTGACCACGCATCGCCACAGCAAGCCCATCCACAGCAGCAAGCATGCGGGCCTGGTAAGCCTGGTTCTGCATGAATATGGCACGGAGGTCCCCATGCAGTACCTCACGTGAAACACAGAGTTCCTCCTGCAAGGTCTCACATCTAGTACAGAGTTTTGCCTACACGCCCTCCTGAGACAGACGGATCTCCTCCCGGCTTGCATGGAGTTCAGCCAAGATGGTGCGTTCCAGCTGCTCCATCCTCTGTTCTGCCTGTGTCCCCTGGCTCATCATGAGTTCAGCCAGAGTAGTTCTGAGGGAGGTGTTATCTTCCCTCAGGGCTTCCCTGTGGGCCTCAGCCTCAAAAGCAATAGCTGTGCGCAAAGCCACCAGTTGAGCCCGGCAGGCCCTGTAGGAGGCCGCCGTGCCCAGCCTGAGTGAGCGGCACATGGACTGCGTTGCCTGCTGCTGGAGCTCCACCAGCATATCAGGGGGGAGAATGGAGTCAGCCACACGTTTCATGCATTGAGCCAACATTTCAATCGCTCCCCCCTGTTGCTGTGCAATGGCATACATGGCATTCTCCCACCCAGTGTTCCCTGCTGGCGCACGGCTACCTCATTGCCGGACATCATACCTGTTGGGTCAAAGGAGACGTGGTCCTTGCTGTGCTGGGACTGCCTGTGTCTGCAGGTCTGCATTCCTCCGTTGATCTGCTGCCCCAGAAACAGGAGCAACTGATGTGGAACGTGACCCTGCACCCGTAACCACCATAGGCGGACATTCCAACACTGATTGGCCCCTTGAGTGGTCTACCCCCACTGCAGGTGTGACAGACAGAATAGCATCCACTACAGAATCAATCACCGTCGACGGCTTGGATTGATGAACATCCGATTCAACATCAGAGTCAAAGAGATCTTCAGAGTAGTACCCAGAGGCAGCCCTGAACACGATGGCCTGGAGCACCGATGGATGTTCGCGGCCTACCACACTGCAACCTCCACTGGTGCATGGTTGTTGACCTGAACCCTCCACCCTGTCTGCCATCTCCTCCTCCTCCTCCTCTCCTTCCAGTGCCTCATCACCTGTAACAAAATAAAAAACACATGAGCACACATGTCAGCAGCACATACCACACACATAGACATCACAATATTGACAGTCAACACATGAAGCAGCCACGTCACACACGACACAAACACCAGCATGTATGCAATGGCAATGAAATGGAAGGGGACCCTGAAAGCAGACATGGATGCATGTCAAATGTGAAGCCCACAAATGTACTGCATGTTTCATATCATCTGTAGCACACACAACCTTCTGGAAGGCATAGATCTTAGCTGAAAATGACAGATGGCAACAAAGAGATGGCACGTAGCATAGCCATGGCAGAATTCCCAAATAGCCACAGCAGTTAGTTAAATAAAACTGTCCATGACACATGTAAAATGCATGTCAACATGCACTAAAAGAAAATAAATATAAAAAAGTACATGTGTCACAGGATGCAACAACGCAAGTGCATTGAAATACAGTGAAGGGAGGCACATGGGCACATACATACCAGGTCACTTTTACATCACACAAATGAATAGGCATGTTGCATGGTGAAACATGGCTCAGAAGTGCGTGGGTGCAGTGCAGGACATGTGTACTGCCTCAACTATCAACATAAACAAAAACGTAGTGATGTCAATCTCATGACATGACGGCAGTATAACGGCAAGTGCAGTCATCATGTGCAAAGTGTTGGCACTGGATTGTAGGGATACAGTGAACCCCCACCGGCCCCCTTCCAGAGAATGGCAGGGAGGTGGTGCATGGCTCTGAATGGCTGACCAGAGTACTGTGTAGTTGCAGACAGTGTTGGCAGATGTCAATTGCATAATCTCAGTCAACTGAGACTACAGCAGATGAGAGGGGGACAGAAAGCAGTACACATGAGGAACCATCAGAAGTACACCCATACACGCAGAAGCCACAACACCAGTTGCCTAGAGGCAGGGTGGCTGTAACAGAGGGAGGCCTGTGCTTGACACAGACAAGGAAACCCTAAACATGTGCGTGATGAGGAAGTGACCCTGAGTGCGCAGGAAATGGATGACCAAATACCATGAGACAGATAAAATACCGGAGATGTAGTACAATGAGTAGCCTGCAACAGACCCATAGGGGCTTGCAGGGAATGCATATGGTCCATGAATGAACACTCATATCCACTCTGACCCTGTGCCATCTGCATGGTCCAAGTGAGACACCCTGCATCAAGGACAAAGGATGTACCCCACAGTACAGGACTGGCAGGGTTGCAGAGGGAAGTGTGCATGTACACAGGAATGGGGAACAGGTTGTTGCAGTAGTCCAACACAGAAATCACCAGTACAATGGAGACAGTGAGCTGCAGGGTGGTGGAGAGGCAAGGAAGCATGCCCGTGAGGAGGAGCAGCTTGCAGGGTGACCTCACATAGCCGTCAGTCATGTGATGACATAGGTCAGTGTTGAGTGGAACAACACCAGAGCTACATGCAACCATGTTAGTGAGCTTGAACATGGACAGGAGAGGCTGTCGAGTGACTTGCATGTAAGTAGGGTGTATGTGTGGTGATGAGAACGGCCCCCGTGTGCAGCACATGGCCTGCATGCAGACTGCATCACAACAAGCACGCATCAGTCAAGTATTGCATGTGTCACAAATGGCACTCATGAATACATAGCCTGAACTGGCAGTCAATCAAAACACATCACACAAGCAAAACACACATGGGCTAAACATGCACGCATCAACACAAACCAGACGTTGCATCATAATCCGGCATCTCTCCCACTCCCAGGATTAGACCCTAATTAATGAAATCTGCAGCAATTTCCTCTTGCTTCGTGAGTACATACTCCTCTGGTGGTGGCCCACTGCCAGTCACCAGAGTCAAGGCGTAATTAGAGGCCCGCTTTTGTTTTGCACAGCGTCGGAGGTCAGTCCAACACTTGTAGCAATCATGAGCTCGGCGCCTCTCAAATCCCATGGCACTGACACTGTCTGCAATGCACTGGCAGTGGACCTGACGCTGGGCAGGCATAGTTTGGCACCCTGGGTCCACCAGAATATCGTGGTCGTGTGCCGACATGTAGCCAACAAGGAAGTCCAGTTCCTCTTTATTGAAAGACTTCATCTTTGACATGCCAGAGGCCGGAGCCGTGTCTGGGGTCACAGCCTCTTGCGCAGAAACACGCTTCCTCCTCTTGGCAGGTTGTGCGGACCCTGAATGGCTAATGCTGCGCTGGTCACTAGGGGCAGTGGCGCTGGTTGACTGGCCAATGGCAGTATTCAATGGCTTGAGGACGGAAAGCCTGACTTGAGTCATTGGCTGCTGGGTGTTGTTGCCAGGACCCAGCGGCACAACTGCCTCAGTACCAAGGGCTGTGACAGACACAGTACTGGCTGGCAGACTCACAGCCGAGGTGGTGTTGGCTGCATCTGCCCATGCAGCTCCCACCACCTGGCTGCTCGGGGCAGCAGATGTCACCACTGCCCCAGATACATGTGCCTTGGACACAGCAACCTTAGACACACGTAGCCTGGCCTTCCCGACCTGAAAATCTGCCTGGGAGTCCTCCTGTGCCAAGGCAGCCTGCACTGGCTAACCACGAGCATGGGTGGTGGTTGCCGCAGCTGCACCTGCAGCTTCCACTATCTGGTGGCCCGTGCCAGCAGATGACACTGGCTGTGGGGTCAGATGTGCGCCGGGGATATCTGCAGCAGCAGAATCTCCCTGAGCCGATGGGGGTGGTGGCATGGCTGTCCCAGCATGTGGCTGGACATCCTGCCCCTGTGGAACACCCTGGCAATGTCCCCCTTCGCGTCCACCTTGGTCTTCCTGGACTCCCTGGACTCCCTGGCCACCTCAGCCACGTGCCCACCATGCCCAGCCCTGGGTGATCACCCAGCTTTGCCGCCCTTAACTTTTTGTGGCCTCCCAACCATGGCACAGATGGACTATTGCCAATGGGAGGTGCATACAACAATTGTTCTGGGCAATTGGAGTCAAGGGGGCAGGGTACATGATGGTATATCCACCCCTGTGCTCCTGTGAGGCTTCTATGACCCCTGGTGAAAAATGACGGGTCACGCAACGCTCAGGTACCCCAAAAGAACAAAACAAACGTGCACACAACCCCCGGTAGCCCACATGTGTGGAATAAACCTCCCTCAGTACACCGTGGCAGTGAGGGTCACAAAAAATGCATACGTGTGGAACACGCAGGCTACTCTGACCTCAAAAATGGGGTACGCGACACACAGGGGGAACCACAGTGGGACAAATAGGCGTGCGCGACTCACCATCTGCCTTACATTGAAAAGAAAAACACACGCGCGTCGGCATGTAGGCAACTCCCCTGCCAAAACAAGAAGTAGGAACTCTAACCGTAGTGAAGATATCGCGTGTGAACACACAAGAAGAAGGAACACTCACGTCAGTCTCCACGAAAAGCACGTATAGCAAACTGCTGTCCCACGTGGACCTTTAACCCGTACCGAAGGCAACGCCTGCACGCATCACGTCACTTACACGCTTACACGCAAAGGGCCTTTCCTCGAATTTCACACTAACGTTCTGTTTTTTCACGTGCAGAGTCACTCTGCATCAAGCTGGCAACGCGACTACACACAGAAAACCACGCTCCTACACACAGAAGACCACGCTCCTGCCTAGAAGGCCATTTACCTGCACCCCAAAGCCCTGAGCAGCCTCCTACAAGCCATCTGCTGCTGCCAGCCAGCCTGCTGCCAACGTTCCCTGCAATTTGGTGCCTGCACAGAAGACATTGCCAGAGGTCCTGTTGCTGTGACCACCTCTGCTGGAACAGAAGACTCCCGACTGCTGTACCATCGCTCCACAGCTCAGCCCCAGGACCCAGTTGCCCATCCACATCTGCCTCGGGGGTTGCCATGTCAGACCAAGCAACATCTGGGGCTAGTGGCAACCCCCAGTCAGAGTGGCAGAGGGCTGCTAGCTTCACTGCCAATGAAGTTGCCCTCCTGGTGGAGCAAGTCCTGGGGCATTATGATGCCCTCTTCTCGACATCGCACCTCGACAAGGAAGGATGGAGGGGGATCTGGTCGGACATTGTGGATGCCTTCAACGCCGAGGGGGTGGCATCCCGTGACTACCAACGCGTCCAGAAGCACAGGGAGGACTTCAGGTCCAGGACCCTCAGCAAGGCCCTGCGTCTTGTTGTGGCTGGTGGAGAAGTGAGGCACTGGGACCAGTTGAGCAACATTTGGATGAGGGTCATGGAGCGCATACACCCAGCGCTTCACCACCAGGTCCTCGAGTTGCATCGAGTGGTAAGTGTCCATGTGTTCTTGTCAAGCGTAGTGCATGTTGAGGTGTGGCAGGAGTGGGCACCTCGGCCGTATGTCTGGCATGCCCCATGTATGAATATCTGTGTACAGAGACATGATGGTGCTGCATGTGAGTCCAGTCAAGCGTGTTCCACATCAATGGTGTCTGTGTTGCAATGCATGATGTGCTCCAGCTTGTGACGACGCACACGTTTGCATGCCTGTGTCTGTACTCAGCCATGTTTGGGGTGTGTGACATGGATGCTTATGTCACTTTCATGGACGAGCACAGTGTACATGTGTGTGTGTCTGACTGGGAATCACCAACGATGCATGACACATGGCCATCTCAATGCCTGATTGACTGATGCAGCACAGTTGCCAATGTATGCTCTGTGACAGGAGGTAGACATGGCCAGATGGATGACTGTCCAGTGGTGTGTGTGCATGTGATCCGCATGTCCCTTGTTGCATGTGACGTTCAGCCCCCCTTCTGATGTTCCAACAGTGCCTTGGACATGGATGCAATGTCTGTTGCATGTGCCATGCTTGTTTGTGCATGTGTGTTGCTTGCACTGACCCGTGTGTTGTGGAGGGTGACGATGGTAGTGACATTTGACAGTGCCACTCATGTGCAATTGCTTTGTGTCTAGGAGACTATTGTTCAGTACCCTGATGCTTGTGTTCAATCTCTCCCTATCTACAGAGGTTATATCATCTTCTGGGAGCGAGGGGACTAGCGCCGCGCTCCCGGCGGCAACTGCCGAGGGGATGGCCAAGAGGGAGAGGTTGGAAGCGGGCTCCTCAGCAGCGGAAGGGGCAAGTGAGCCCCCACAGGGGCAATCCAGTGCGGAAGACCATGCAGAAGCATCCAGGTCGGTGGTGGTTGAGGGGTGAGGTGGAGGAGGAGGCCGCATCAGATCTGCACATGGGGCCTGGAGGGGGCATTGCCACCAGTGCAAATGGTGCAGTCCAGGAGCAGGGGCAGGAGGCAGCACAGGTCGCCGCGGAGGGGCCTGTGCCTAATCCTGGCCCTGGTACTGAGACTGAATCACTGTGCACTGGCACGCATGCCTCCGTCCAGGCCCATTCGGAGGTAGAGGATGAGTCCACATCAACTGACCTTCCCCTACCATTCGTGATACTAGTGCCTTTTTTCTGCTCTTTTCCCTTTTCCTCAGGAAGTGGCGTGCCGGGATGGGAATGATACCGCCGAAGATGCCCGCAGAACAGAAGGAGCGATGAATGATGGGCAGAAGATCCGCAAGGTAAGGCTGTTCCTAGCTGTGTTCTTGTTCTTGCAGGAGCTCAGCGCAGTAGAAAGATGCAGGCCTACTCGAGAACGATCCGAACACGGTGAGTGTTATGCTGCAGGTGCAGAAAACGCAAAGCATGTTTCTCAGCTTGGATGTGTCTTAAATAGTCTTTGGATATCCCAGGTGTCTCTGGGCTGAACCACACCCAAAAGACTAGACCGCACATGCAGCTCTGGGAACCGAAATATGTGGGAGCATCCATCTTGTCCCCATCAACGCACTACAAGTCCAATCCCCAATGTTATCCTATGGGAGTGAGTGAATCTGGTGCCACAAGCGCCAAGTCTGACACCAAGTGGGTCTGTGGAGGGATGGAGAGGCCCTTGAGGGCCATGTAAGTGATCGTGGCCTGGCTCCAGCCTGACATCTTGGATGGCTGGGGACATGAGGGGCAGGAATCATGACCGGCATGCAATGTGAAAACTTCAATAAAATATCAACACACATGACACAACTGTCACAAAGTGCAACTTCACAAATAGAAACAGGCAACAGACAATCTCCTCAGACACGGACTCTGAAGAAAAGAGTGAGCAAAAATATCCAACCTATAATAAAAGGACGTAAATGCATGCCACCAAAGGTGTGAACACCAAAAGCTCAAACTTTTGGTGGCATGCATTTCAGGGAATCCCAAAAAAGAAAAGAAAATGTGGGTGCTGCAGGGGTGCCCCCCCCAACACCCTGCTCACTACACAACACAGTACAGTAAGTGGTGTTTGCGGCCTGGAAACCCCTGCAGCTGGATAAAAAAACAAAGCAAAGAAATGAGCCTGCGGCAGTTCATGATCACGAAAGTCAAAGTAAACTTGTGCAGCAGGGACACAGCATGTCTCAGAAGGCAAGTAGTGTGTGCGTGGGGGGATGTTTGGGTGGTGTTGGGGGTGGGGTTGGCGGTGTGTTGTGTGTGTTGTGGGGGGTGTTTTCAGGGCTATTCAATGCATGTTAGCATGGTAAATGCATGAACCTTCAGTGTTGCATACATTTTCCATTTGAACTACTCCGTTGTGGACACATCTGCAACAGAAACATATTGCTGATCCCGTGACACATTGTACGCAAAACCAACACAGGACTATCAATTTACCAGCATAACATATCATGAACACAGGACCCAACAGTGACAAGGTCAGACAGTGACGAATCACCATAGGACAAATGCCTCAATGTGACATTGCCACCACGCGTCCCCCTTCCATCATGAGAGTGGCTTCGACAGCTAAAGGGGTCATGGTGTCAAGCTGAGAAGTTCGTGAAGACTGCGTACCTGTTTTCCTTGATGTGGATCTTGTTGGGGCCGCCAGACTGCAGTCAGCTGAATGATGAGTGTGTGATTCGGGGAACCCGCCTCTCCACCACCCAAATGGTACAGGGTGGAGGATGGACAGACTCCCAGCATCACGGAAGGCACTCTCCTGATTAACGTGACGTTGGGACTGTGCAAGCACAGACAGGAGAAGCAACAGTCAGTTTGAAGAGTTGAAACAAGGCGAAGTCCAAGGTGAAGGTCGATGCACCAAGCTGCAGGCGAACTTCGGATAGCTGGTTGAAGATGGGACACCAAGCACCAGGCGGAATCAGACTGAAAAAAGGGGAACCAGATTGGAAGGGAACAAACTGGAAAGGGCCCAATAGGTCCCAGGGGAATCAGCGGGGAACCCTTGAACCAGGGAAACACAGGGCAAGAACAAGGAACCAAGGAGACTGAACTCAGAACAAGAGTGACCCAAAAGACCCTGAGCTAACTAGACTCCCAAGCAGACAAAAGGGTAAGCAGGCAACAGGACCCTAGGTAGAACAGGGTACCCCGGTAGACTGAAGGCAGGGTAAGTAGAACAGGATACCCAGGCAGGCTGAATGTAGGGCAAGTAGAACAGGATACCCAGGCAGGCTGAATGCAGGGCAAGTAGAACAGGATACCCAGGCAGGCTGAAGGCAGGGCAAGTAGAACAAGGGACCCAAGGTAGGGAAGGGTGCCCAGGCAGGCAGAGGACAAGGCAGGGTAATAGGAAGCTGGAATCTCAGGAAACCAGGAGCGAGCAACACGAACGAAGCTTCCGCGTTGAGACGCGATTAGCTTCTGTTGCGGTTTCCTTTTATGGGCCGCCGGCACCCGCGAGGCCTGAAACGCAAGCCGTTTCATCTCCGAGCGCCGGCGGACCCAAAACGAGGCTTGGAAGGCAAGCCCTTCCCAGTGTACAGGCCCAATCTACGGCGCATGCGCGGAACCGAGACAGCGGTCTCCCGCGCATGCGCCGCAGCCCACCAACAGCGGTTCCCGAAGCTCTCCTCCTGGCGGCTCCCCAGACGCGAAAGCGTGGGTAGATCCGCCAGGAAGGAGAAGGGAGAGCGATCGCACTGGACCTCGGTCTCCCCAGAAGTGGCGTGACACATGGGACCGCATACAGCATAAAGTGCATCAACAATGTATACAGTCAAGGCAATACATGAATAAGCAACATGAAATCATGCACAGTCAACAATATACTCACCAAACTGCAGTCCAACCATGCACAGGAGAAACCATCATGAATCCCCACTAGGGGTGTATACACAAGTGGACTTCAGACTGGCCACAGATATGACGGAAGCCAAATGCCTCTGTGTAAGTTACTGTCACACAGTACATTCCTTGTGAGCCCGTAGAAAGTGGAAGCAGGAGTGGCATATTTATCCGAACCCCAAGCCACAAACACAAACACGAGACAAGCCTGTATGGGCCCAGCCGGAACACACAGTGGATGCCATTGGATGCCACAAAGCACCACACTGTTACATGAATGCACAATAGACAAAAAAAGAAAAATGGCCATAGCCGACCCACGGGGGGGAGCATCCAGGTGGGGGTGGTGCAGGGTGCACCTCAGCACCCACATGTGTTGATGTTGAGATAAAAAGAAAAATCCTCCATGGGCTCATGGTCTGCACAGCCCGACCTGAGAGAAATTTTGTCGTCATTGTCACCCTCTGGTTGTACGTCAGGAGGTGCGCGTGGTACAGGTGCCTGACCACGCATCGCCACAGCAAGCCCATCCACAGCAGCAAGCATGCGGGCCTGGTAAGCCTGGTTCTGCATGAATATGGCACGGAGGTCCCCATGCAGTACCTCACGTGAAACACAGAGTTCCTCCTGCAAGGTCTCACATCTAGTACAGAGTTCTGCCTACACGCCCTCCTGAGACAGACGGATCTCCTACCGGCTTGCATGGAGTTCAGCCAAGATGGTGCGTTCCAGCTGCTCCATCCTCTATTCTGCCTGTGTCCCCTGGCTTATCATGAGTTCAGCCAGAGTAGTTCTGAGGGAGGTGTTATCTTCCCTCAGGGCTTCCCTGTGGGCCTCTGCCTCAAAAGCAATAGCTGTGCGCAAAGCCACCAGTTGAGCCCGGCAGGCCCTGTAGGAGGCCGCCGTGCCTAGCCTGAGTGAGCGGCACATGGACTGCGTTGCCTGCTGCTGGAGCTCCACCAGCCTATCAGGGGGGAGAATGGAGTCAGCCACACGTTTCATGCATTGAGCCAACATTTCAATCGCTCCCCCCTGTTGCTGTGCAATGGCATACATGGCATTCTCCCACCCAGTGTTCCCTGCTGGCGCACGGCTACCTCATTGCCGGACATCACACCTGTTGGGTCAAAGGAGACGTGGTCCTTGCTGTGCTGGGACTGCCTGTGTCTGCAGGTCTGCATTCCTCCGTTGATCTGCTGCCCCAGAAACAGGAGCAACTGATGTGGAACGTGACCCTGCACCCGTAACCACCATAGGCGGACATTCCAACACTGATTGGCCCCTTGAGTGGTCTACCCCCACTGCAGGTGTGACAGACAGAATAGCATCCACTACAGAATCAATCACCGTCGACGGCTTGGATTGATGAACATCCGATTCAACATCAGAGTCAAAGAGATCTTCAGAGTAGTACCCAGAGGCAGCCCTGAACACGATGGCCTGGAGCACCGATGGATGTTCGCGGCCTACCACACTGCGACCTCCACTGGTGCATGGTTGTTGACCTGAACCCTCCACCCTGTCTGCCATCTCCTCCTCCTCCTCCTCTCCTTCCAGTGCCTCATCACCTGTAACAAAATAAAAAAACACATGAGCACACATGTCAGCAGCACATACCACACACATAGACATCACAATACTGACAGTCAACACATGAAGCAGCCTTGTCACACACGACACAAACTCCAGCATGTATGCAATGGCAATGAAATGGAAGGGGACCCTGAAAGCAGACATGGATGCATGTCAAATGTGAAGCCCACACATGTACTGCATGTTTCATATCATCTGTATCACACACAACCTTCTGGAAGGCATAGATCTTAGCTGAAAATGACAGATGGCAACAAAGAGATGGCACGTAGCATAGCCATGGCAGAATTCCCAAATAGCCACAGCAGTTAGTTAAATAAAACTGTCCATGACACATGTAAAATGCATGTCAACATGCACTAAAAGAAAATAAATATAAAAAAGTACATGTGTCACAGGATGCAACAACGCAAGTGCATTGAAATACAGTGAAGGGAGGCACATGGGCACATACACACCAGGTCACTTTTACATCACACAAATGAATAGGCATGTTGCATGGTGAAACATGGCTCAGAAGTGCGTGGGTGCAGTGCAGGACATGTGTACTGCCTCAACTATCAACATAAACAAAAACGTAGTGATGTCAATCTCATGACATGACGGCAGTGTAACGGCAAGTGCAGTCATCGTGTGCAAAGTGTTGGCACTGGATTGTAGGGATACAGTGAACCCCCACCGGCCCCCTTCCAGAGAATGGCAGGGAGGTGGTGCATGGCTCTGAATGGCTGACCAGAGTACTGTGTAGTTGCAGACAGTGTTGGCAGATGTCAATTGCATAATCTCAGTCAACTGAGACTACAGCAGATGAGAGGGGGACAGAAAGCAGGACACATGAGGAACCATCAGAAGTACACCCATACACGCAGAAGCCACAACACCAGTTGCCTAGAGGCAGGGTGGCTGTAACAGAGGGAGGCCTGTGCTTGACACAAACAAGGAAACCCTAAACATGTGCGTGATGAGGAAGTGACCCTGAGTGCGCAGGAAATGGATGACCAAATACCATGAGACAGATAAAATACCGGAGATGTAGTACAATGAGTAGCCTGCAACAGACCCATAGGGGCTTGCAGGGAATGCATATGGTCCATGAATGAACATCAAGGACAAAGGATGTACCCCACAGTACAGGACTGGCAGGGTTGCAGAGGGAAGTGTGCATGTACACAGGAATGGGGAACAGGTTGTTGCAGTAGTCCAACACGGAAATCACCAGTACAATGGAGACAGTGAGCTGCAGGGTGGTGGAGAGGCAAGGAAGCATGCCCGTGAGGAGGAGCAGCTTGCAGGGTGACCTCACATAGCCGTCAGTCATGTGATGACATAGGTCAGTGTTGAGTGGAACAACACCAGAGCTACATGCAACCATGTTAGTGAGCTTGAACATGGACAGGAGAGGCTGTCGAGTGACTTGCATGTAAGTAGGGTGTATGTGTGGTGATGAGAACGGCCCCCGTGTGCAGCACATGGCTTGCATGCAGACTGCATCACAACAAGCACGCATCAGTCAAGCATTGCATGTGTCACAAATGGCACTCATGAATACATAGCCTGAACTGGCAGTCAATCAAAACACATCACACAAGCAAAACACACATGGGCTGAACATGCACGCATCAACACAAACCAGACGTTGCATCATAATCCGGCATCTCTCCCACTCCCAGGATTAGACCCTAATTAATGAAATCAGCAGCAATTTCCTCATGCTTCGTGAGTACATACTCCTCTGGTGGTGGCCCACTGCCAGTCACCAGAGTCAAGGCGTAATTAGAGGCCCGCTTTTGTTTTGCACAGCGTCAGAGGTCAGTCCAACACTTGTAGCAATCATGAGCTCGGCGCCTCTCAAATCCCATGGCACTGACACTGTCTGCAATGCACTGGCAGTGGACCTGACGCTGGGCAGGCATAGTTTGGCACCCTGGGTCCACCAGAATATCGTGGTTGTGTGCCGACATGTAGCCAACAAGGAAGTCCAGTTCCTCTTTATTGAAAGACTTCATCTTTGACATGCCGGAGGCCGGAGCCGTGTCTGGGGTCACAGCCTCTTGCGCAGAAACACGCTTCCTCCTCTTGGCAGGTTGTGCGGACCCTGAATGGCTAATGCTGCCCTGGTCACTAGGGGCAGTGGCGCTGGTTGACTGGCCAATGGCAGTATTCAATGGCTTGAGGACGGAAAGCCTGACTTGAGTCATTGGCTGCTGGGTGCTGTTGCCAGGACCCAGCGGCACAACTGCCTCAGTACCAAGGGCTGTGACAGACACAGTACTGGCTGGCAGACTCACAGCCGAGGTGGTGTTGGCTGCATCTGCCCATGCAGCTCCCACCACCTGGCTGCTCGGGGCAGCAGATGTCACCACTGCCCCAGATACATGTGCCTTGGACACAGCAACCTTAGACACACGTAGCCTGGCCTTCCCGACCTGAAAATCTGCCTGGGAGTCCTCCTGTGCCAAGGCAGCCTGCACTGGCTAACCACGAGCATGGGTGGTGGTTGCCGCAGCTGCACCTGCAGCTTCCACTATCTGGTGGCCCGTGCCAGCAGATGACACTGGCTGTGGGGTCAGATGTGCGCCGGGGATATCTGCAGCAGCAGCATCTCCCTGAGCCGATGGGGGTGGTGGCATGGCTGTCCCAGCATGTGGCTGGACATCCTGCCCCTGTGGAACACCCTGGCAATGTCCCCCTTCGCGTCCACCTTGGTCTTCCTGGACTCCCTGGACTCCCTGGCCACCCCAGCCACGTGCCCACCATGCCCAGCCCTGGGAGATCACCCAGCTTTGCCGCCCTTAACTTTTTGTGGCCTCCCAACCATGGCACAGATGGACTATTGCCAATGGGAGGTGCATACAACAATTGTTCTGGGCAATTGGAGTCAAGGGGGCAGGATACATGATGGTATATCCACCCCTGTGCTCCTGTGAGGCTTCTGTGACCCCTGGTGAAAAATGACGGGTCACGCAACGCTCAGGTACCCCAAAAGAACAAAAAAAACGTGCACGCAACCCCCGGTAGCCCACATGTGTGGAATAAACCTCCCTCAGTACACCGTGGCAGTGAGGGACACAAAAAATGCATACGTGTGGAACACGCAGGCTACTCTGACCTCAAAAATGGGGTACGCGACACACAGGGGGAACCACAGTGGGACAAATAGGCGTGCGCGACTCACCATCTGCCTTACATGGAAAAGAAAAACACACGCGCGTCGGCATGTAGGCAACTCCCCTGCCAAAACAAGAAGTAGGAACTCTAACCGTAGTGAAGATATCGCGTGTGAACACACAAGAAGAAGGAACACTCACGTCAGTCTCCACGAAAAGCACGTATAGCAAACTGCTGTCCCACGTGGACCTTTAACCCGTACCGAAGGCTACGCCTGCACGCATCACGTCACTTACACGCTTACACGCAAAGGGCCTTTCCTCGAATTTCACACTAACGTTCTGTTTTTTCACGTGCAGAGTCACTCTGCATCAAGCTGGCCACGCGACTACACACAGAAAACCACGCTCCTACACACAGAAGACCATGCTCCTGCCTAGAAGGCCATTTACCTGCACCCCAAAGCCCTGAGCAGCCTCCTACAAGCCATCTGCTGCTGCCAGCCAGCCTGCTGCCAACGTTCCCTGCAATTTGGTGCCTGCACAGAAGACATTGCCAGAGGTCCTGTTGCTGTGACCACCTCTGCTGGAACAGAAGACTCCCGACTGCTGTACCATCGCTCCACAGCTCAGCCCCAGGACCCAGTTGCCCACCCACATCTGCCTCGGGGGTTGCCATGTCAGACCAAGCAACATCTGGGGCTAGTGGCAACCCCCAGTCAGAGTGGCAGAGGGCTGCTAGCTTCACTGCCAATGAAGTTGGCATCCTGGTGGAGCAAGTCCTGGGGCATTATGATGCCCTCTTCTCGACATCGCACCTCGACAAGGAAGGACGGAGGGTGATCTGGTCGGACATTGTGGATGCCTTCAATGCCGAGGGGGTGGCATCCCGTGACTACCAACGCGTCCAGAAGCACTGGGAGGACTTCAGGTCCAGGACCCTCAGCAAGGCCCGGCGCCTTGTTGTGGCTGGTGGAGAAGTGAGGCACTGGGACCAGTTGAGCAACATTTGGATGAGGGTCATGGAGCGCATACACCCAGCGCTTCACCACCAGGTCCTCGAGTTGCATCGAGTGGTAAGTGTCCATGTGTTCTTGTCCAGCGTAGTGCATGTTGAGGTGTGGCAGGAGTGGGCACCTCGGCCGTATGTCTGGCATGCCCCATGTATGAATATCTGAGTACAGAGACATGATGGTGCTGCATGTGAGTCCAGTCAAGCGTGTTCCACATCAATGGTGTCTGTGTTGCAATGCATGATGTGCTCCAGCTTGTGACGACGCACACGTTTGCATGCCTGTGTCTGTACTCAGCCATGTTTGGGGTGTGTGACATGGATGCTTATGTCACTTTCATGGACGAGCACAGTGTACATGTGTGTGTGTCTGACTGGGAATCACCAACGATGCATGACACATGGCCATCTCAATGCCTGATTGACTGATGCAGCACAGTTGCCAATGTGTGCTCTGTGACAGGAGGTAGACATGGCCAGATGGATGACTGTCCGGTGGTGTGTGTGCATGTGATCGGCATGTCCCTTGTTGCATGTGACGTTCAGCCCCCCTTCTGATGTTCCAACAGTGCCTTGGACATGGATGCAATGTCTGTTGCATGTGCCATGCTTGTTTGTGCATGTGTGTTGCTTGCACTGACCCGTGTGTTGTGGAGGGTGACGATGGTAGTGACGTTTGACAGTGCCACTCATGTGCAATTGCTTTGTGTCTAGCAGACTATTGTTCAGTACCCTGATGCTTGTGTTCAATCTCTCCCTATCTACAGAGGTTATATCATCTTCTGGGAGCGAGGGGACTAGTGCCGCGTTCCCGGCGGCAACTGCCGAGGGGGTGGCCAAGAGGGAGAGGTTAGAAGCGGGCTCCTCAGCAGCGGAAGGGGCAGGTGAGCCCCCACAGGGGCAATCCAGTGCGGAAGACCATGCAGAAGCATCCAGGTCGGTGGTGGTTGAGGGGTGAGGTGGAGGAGGAGGCCGCATCAGATCTGCACATGGGGCCTGGAGGGGGCATTGCCACCAGTGCAAATGGTGCAGTCCAGGAGCAGGGGCAGGAGGCAGCACAGGTCGCCGCGGAGGGGCCTGTGCCTAATCCTGGCCCTGGTACTGAGACTGAATCACTGTGCACTGGCACGCATGCCTCCGTCCAGGCCCATTCGGAGGTAGAGGATGAGTCCACATCAACTGACCTTCCCCTACCATTCGTGATGAAGTGCATGATACCAGGTGGGACAATTCACATCATCACAAACAGGTGTGTGCCATCCTGAACTGGCTAGGACGGCTCCTTGTCGTGGGTTTCCTCCATGTGCTGGGTGCTCTTGCGACCCCCTCCTCCTCTTCACCCACTATGCAGCAGTCATTCTCCATGCCGTCTTCCGGCCCAGGTGCCACTAGGGCCCCCTGTGGACCTGGCCCATCCACCGCAGTCAGGCTGGTGGAGATCCCATCCCTGCCACAGTCGGGAGTCAGAGGTTCAGCAGAGGTGGTCGCCCCAGCAACAGGACCCCTGGCTATGGAGGTTGTGCAAGCACCTTCGAGCAGGGCGCGTGCACGACGGCCCGGGGGTTGGCATCGTCCCGGAGGCAGTCATGGTGGAAAAGGAAGATGGCATCACGGCAGCAGCAGGCTCAACATAGGAGGCGTCAGGTACTCGGGGTCAACTACATCACGGGGACAGGCATCGGCCAAAGGGCAGGAGGACCATGGACAAAATGTGCCTTCTGTGTGGCAGCGGATGGGCCAGCAAATAGGTGCAGAGCAGCGGCGGGCAGAGAGGGCACGGCTCACCATGGTCAGGGCAGAGAACTCTGTGCGGCGGGCATTGAGGCGGGCAGAGTTCTTCGAGGAGACTCGCAGGGAGTTGGTGGAGAGCATGGTGGCATCCCTGTGAGTCCTCGAGGATAGAGCACAGTCCCACCTCCGGGCTATAGACACAGAGTTTGATGATGCCCTGGCCAAAACTCTTGGTAACAACAGTGAGCCGTAGGACTAGCCCACTGCCATTGTCAATCGTGCTTTAGTGTTAAGTTTCCTTTCTTTTTCTTTTTTCTTTGGAGTCCGTGGACATTGCTCCACTTTTTGTACATAGTTGGTTATTTATAGGGCTTTTTTGGAGGCTTCATCTTGTTTTGAAATCATGGACCCTTACAACTTTCCTTGTGTATAGTTGTACTACTGTGGATTTTTGGGCTTTTTTTTACACATGGAGTAATAGTTTTTTTTGGTCTACGTTTGGATGTGCTAAAATGACTTGGGACAAGGACCAATTTCAGGATTTTCACTATTTTCGGATTTCATGTTACTTTGGAATTTGCATTTCATTTCGATTTACATTCATTTCTTTTTCATTGTGCTGTTTGATTTTTATTTGGTCAATTTTTTTTTTAATACATTTCCATGCAGTCCTATATTAGTGTTGTCTGCTCTCATTTGTTTGGTGCATGTGTCAGTCGTCATTGGCTCAGTCATGTGTCACCGCTGTGTGGCCATGTTGGGCATGTCTTTGGGTACATGCATGTGTGCTTTTGTGAATGACATGCCATGGGGCTGTACTGGGAAGCGAGGACAATGGATGGGTGTGGAGTTGCACTGTGGGGGGCAGCATGGTGTGACATTTGGGTGGACATTTGTTACATGATTGTATGTTGTCACAATGTGTTTGTTGGGGGGACATGAGTAGGTCCCTGCTTGCAGGTTCCCGTCACCGGTGGAGGGGGGACATGAGTCTGGCATGCATGCAGTGTATGCTGCCATGTGGGCTGCCTGTCGGCATGGTCACGGGGGATGGAGGGTCCCTTATGGTGTGGGCTGCCTGCGGGCATGGTCACAGGTGATGGGGGTCCCTTGTTGTGTGGGCTGCCTGTGGGAATGGTCACGGGTGATGGGGGGCCCCTTGTGGTGTGGGGTGCCTGCAGACATGGTCACGGGTGATGGGGTCCCTTGTGGTGTGGGGTGCCTGCGGACATGCTCATGGGTGATGGGGTATCCCTTGTGGTGTGGGCTGCCTTCAGTCATCGTCACAGGTGATGGGGGGGTCCCTTATGATGTGGGCTGCCTGTGGACATGGTCACGGGTGATGGGGGGTCCCTTGTGGTGTGGGCTGCCTGCGGGCATGGTCATGGGTGTTGGGGGGTCCCTTGTGGTGTGGGCTGCCTGGGGGCATTGTCACAGGCAATGGGGGGTCCCTTATGGTGTGGGCTGCCTGCAGGCATGGTCAGAGGTGATGGGGGGTCCCTTGTGGTGTGGGCTGCCTGCGGGCATTGTCACAGGTGATGGGGGATCCCTTGTGGTGTGGGCTGCCTGCAGGCATGGTCACAGGTGATGGGGGTCCCTTGTGGGGTGGGCTGCCTGCAGGCATGGTCACAGGTGATGGGGGGTCCCTTGTGGTGTGGGCTGCCTGCGGGATTTGTCACAGGTGATGGGGGATCCCTTGTGGTGTTGGGGGGTCCCTTGTGGTGTGGGCTGCCTGCGGGCATTGTCACAGGCGATGGGGGGTCCCTTGTGGTGTGGGCTGCCTGCGGGCATTGTCACAGGTGATGGGGGATCCCTTGTGGTGTGGGCTGCCTGCAGGCATGGTCACAGGTGATGGGGGGTCCCTTGTGGTGTGGGCTGCCTGCAGGCATGGTCACGGGTAATGGGGGGGTTCCCTTGTGGTGTGGGTTGCCTGTGGGCATGGTCATGGGTGATGAGGCTATCCCTTGTGGTGTGAGCTGCCTGCGGGCATGGTCACAAGTGATGGGGGCCCCTTGTGGTGTGGGCTGCCTGCATGCATTGTAACGGGTGATGGGGGTCACTTGTGGTGTGGATTGCCTGCCAGCATGGTCACGGATGATGGGGGGTCTGTTGTGGTGTGGGCTGCTGGCGGGCATGGTCACGGGTGATGGGGGGATCCCTTGTGGTGTGGGCTGCCTGCAGGGTTTGTTTATGGGTGCTGCCAGCACGCGCAGCTTTATTCACGTGATTTGGCAGGTGCAAGTGGGGTACGCGAGTTCACGGGGGTATGCGAGGGGCTATTCACGTGATTCAGCAGGCGCGAGCAGGTTACGCGAGTTCACAAAGGTACGCAAGGTGCTTTTCACACGATTTCGTTTGTGCAAGGAGGGTACGTGTATTCAATGGGGTACGCAAGGAGATTTTCATGCAATTTGGCTGGCACGAGCGGGGTACGCGGATTCGCAGGGTTACGGTAGGCCCTTTTCACATGATTTGGCTGGTGCGAGCAGAGTATGCATACTCAAGGGGGTGCGCGAGGAGATTTTCGTGCAATATGGCTGGCATGAGTGGGGTACGTGTATTTGTGGGGTTATGGTAGGCCTTTTTCACATTATTTGGACGGCGCGAGCGGGGTACGCGTATTCAAGGGGGTGCGCGAGTAGATTTTCATGCGATTTTGCTGGTGCGAGACTGGAACAAAATTTTGCAGGGTTTCGCAAGGCCCTTTTGGCGATTTGGCTGTCGCTAGCGGGGTATGTGAAATTTATCAAGTGATTACGGTGTAGGGGGGCTGTATGCTGGTCCAGGGTTAGTGCGACCCTTTGCGCCGTATTGGGGATTTCTATGGCTTTTTCTGGCACAAGGGGAGATCTTGGGGGCGTAACTGGCGCTGCTGGATGTTTTCTGCGCCACGGCTGCAATGGCTAGGGAAATCCATCAATACGCGGTGCACCAAAATGCTGTTTTGAGCTGCGCATGGCGCACGCGTGGCACACGCTCCCTCTCTGCGCTAGGCACGCGTGCTACTTCTGCACTGAATTCTATCAATTGGCCCGTAAATATTTACTGTTTCAGGTTTTTGCACTGTCCATGAAGCTGTTCTGCGCCAATGTTTTTCACTCATAAGCAACAGACTAAATTGCATTGAATATTAGTATGGGGATAGGTTATTGGGTCCGGGGATGTTAGTAGGATTAATATGTTAATTTTAGTTTTCATTGCATTTAATTTATAACTGTGGTGTGGTGCGAATGATAAAGACCTTTCGTGCAGGGTCAAAAATCAAATTAGCTGACATGTGCTTTATGCGTTATAACACTGACATCTACTAGGCACAGCTTGAGACTCACACATGAGTCTCACACCCTTAGCACTAGTTCAAATTCAAAACTTTGCTAAAATGTGGATGATGAAATGTGGAACATTTCCCTATTACATTTCCCTACAGAGTTCAACTCAGCCTTGGAAGGGTTATGTGTATTTTAGTCAGACAGTCTGTGCCTGTGAGTTTGCAGTGCAAGAGTGTATAATGCCACTTTATATCTTTGTATCACCATTTTGATCATTTGTGAGATCTCTTAACACCTCTCTCCAATTGCACAGCCTACCAGGAGGAGCATCCCTTGGAAGCCGGATTCAGAGGGCACACCCATCCCAAAAGGACTAGCCTCACAAGGAGGTGCTACATATCAAACAGGCCTTTGATGCTATTGACATGAAAAGGGGCAGATGTAGTGAACACAGAGCAAGCCGGAAAAGGGGGAGGAATATTGCATCATCTAGTTTCTCTCTATCTCTATCCTTCCTTTCTGTCTCCTAAACCTCTGATATAACTGAAGGCTAAGCTCATGAACAAGTGGAAGGACTGAGGAGCTAATAATACTTGAAACAAGTGGGAAGGCGTCCTGCCACTTACTTTGGAACCGTTTACCTATATGTTTTGTTAAAGGCTAAATTCTTTCGCATGCTAGGTATGGCAGTGGCTTTGTTATTTGGCTAACTGTCATAGGTATTCTAAAAAGATGAGCAAGAAAAGACCTTTGAGAGTGCATCATAGCATGCTTTTATTATTTTGCTAGTGCTAGTAGGTGCACAACATATTTTATGCATTAGAATTTTTCAAGAAATAATGCTATTTCATAATATATATCTTAAATCAAAATACATTCATCTTGTTTTGGAAATGTATTAGAAAAGAAAGAGTGAGTGATAAACATAATTGTGACAAACGTTCAGCAAATACAAAATATCTAACACATGTAGTACACAGAGTCACCATCATAATGTTTTTTTATGTCTTGAGTGGATCATATATGCAAGACAGCATGGTGTCTGTCAGCTCTAAAAGAGAAAGGGACCTAGTCGTTGGTCAACGTCAGGAATCAGATCAGGTAATGGAACGGGATTGTGGGAATGGAGCCCTCAAGGTTATGTAAACCCGTGACGTTTCGGCAATGAGCCTTCTTCTTGGGCCTCGACTTGGTCTCCCCTGTGTGTAGAAGAGAGGGAGGAAGTAAAAAAGGGTTTTGAGTAAAAATGGGGGGCAAACTTGCTGTAACGTTCATCTAAAAAGAGGGATGAGTCTAGTGCTAGTCTGACCTGCATGCATTAAAAACTAGTTGGGACCAAATGGGGGTACAACAATAAAGTTGTCCTATCGCTTGCTGGCACTTAAATACTAACCTGGGCGAAGGTCCGGGGTTCAAATTGACTTCTCGATGTTGAAGACGGGGAGTTCTTTTGAACTGTCCGACATCAGGCTTTAACAAGGCGAAAGTTGAAAGTAGATGGTGAATCTACTGGAAATGCTAGAAAGTGGAAAAAGGAAATGGAGACAGAAAGCAACAATGTGTGTCTCAATGAAGTTGGGATTCAAATACAAACTCCACAGCTAATCATATACCCAGAGAAGTGACCATGCAGTACCTGGGGCACAGTAGTGTGCTGCCCGCAAAGGGTGATGGGCTGGATGTTGCGGGGAAGCAGTCCTTTGTTCGAAGTGCCTGGGTAATAAGTTGCAGGCTGGGGAACACGGTCGAGCATCCGGTGTCAGGGTACTGGAAACAGCACTGAGCCGTTCCTTAATATTGCTGTGTTACCCTAGGTAGAGATATAGCAGCAAAAGATTAGTAATGGCGCCAAGGTGTGTTTGGAGGATACACACATGCGGCTTGGTGCGCGCGTGTCTCCCAACCCGTTTGTGTGGGTTGGTGCTAAGGATCGAGTCGTGGGGCCAGGAACGCAGGATCAGAGTCTGCCGTTCCCGGTCTCCACGTAATCTGCCTTCCAGGAGTCTCTCACCTGTTGATGCCTTGCGCCGAGTTTCCTCTTTTTGCTAGGGGCTCCTACATCTGTCGCGGCTCGCGTAGCTACAGTGGGGAAACTGAGCTGTGTCTATAAATATGAAGCGCGCATGCGCGGGAGACATCAGTCTGAGTCTCCGCGCACGCGCACTATTACCCAGGCACTTCAAACAAAGGACTGCTTCCCCGCAACATCCAGCCCATCACCCTTTGCGGGCAGCACACTACTGTGCCCCAGGTACTGCATGGTCACTTCTCTGGGTATATGATTAGCTGTGGAGTTTGTATTTGAATCCCAACTTCACTGAGACACACATTGTTGCTTTCTGTCTCCATTTCCTTTTTCCACTTTCTAGCATTTCCAGTAGATTTACCATCTACTTTCAACTTTCTCCGTGTTAAAACCTGATGTCGGACAGTTCAAAACAACTCCCCGTCTTCAACATCGAGAAGTCAATTTGAACCCCGGACCTTCGTCCAGGTTAGTATTTAAGTGCCAGCAAGCGATAGGACAACTTTATTGTTGTACCCCCATTTGGTCCCAACTAGTTTTTAATGCATGCAGGTCAGACTAGCACTAGACTCATCCCCTCTTTTTAGATGAACGTTACAAGCAAGTTTGCCCCCCATTTTTACTCAAAACCCTTTTTTACTTCCTCCCTCTCTTCTACACACAGGGGAGACCAAGTCGAGGCCCAAGAAGAAGGCTCATTGCCAAAACGTCACGGGTTTACATAACCTTGAGGGCTCCATTCCCACAATCCCGTTCCATTACCTGATCTGATTCCTGAGGTTGACCAACGACTAGGTCCCTGTCTCTTTTAGAGCTGACAGACACCATGCTGTCTTGCAAATATGATCCACTCAAGACATAAAAAAACATTATTGATGGTGACTCTGTGTACTACATGTGTTAGATATTTTGTATTTGCTGAACGTTTGTCACAATTATGTTTATCACGCACTCTTTCTTTTCTAATACATTTCCAAAACAAGATGAATGTATTTTGATTTAAGATGTATATTATGAAATACCATTATTTCTTGAAAAATTCTAATGCATAAAATATGTTGTGCACCAACTAGCACTAGCAAAATAATAAAAGCATGCTATGATGCACTCTCAAAGGTCTTTTCTTGCTCATCTTTTTAGAATACCTATGACAGTTAGCCAAATAACAAAGCCACTGCCATACCTAGCATGCGAAAGAATTTAGCCTTTACCAAAACATATAGGTAAACGGTTCCAAAGTAAGTGGCAGGACGCCTTCCCACTTGTTTCAAGTCCTAAACCTCTGATAGCACAAATCACTAGGGTGTGATGTCAGAGGCAAAGACCACTTGTCTAAAACACAGGGATAGAACACCTTCATGCAGGCTTGCTGTAGTCAAAACACCAGTAGACATTTGCCTTAAGGACATGTGTCATACTCCTTCTTAGATTCGCCTTTGGACAAACACTTAAGGAAGCATTCATTTCACCTTTGTTGGGAGAGTTGACTTTCCAAAGCCTTCTGCCAGTGAGGTGAAGACTAAGGGCCTCATTACGAGGTGGGTGCAAAGGGATACCGGCCACCGTTAAGGACATCGGTGCCGGTAATCCCTTTGCGCCCTATTCCGAGGTCCCTTAGCGGGTCCCTTCCTTAACGTCTGGTTTTACCAGGCGTTATGGACGGGGCCTGTTAGGGGACTTCAGAGCAAATAACGGTACCGCAATTTGCGGTACCGTTATTAGCGCCTTCCCCCTTCCCATTGAGCCCTATGGGGGCTGAAATGGGAATGGGGAATGGCTTTTTCAATGGGGAGTTACCGGTCCCGCAAAGGTCGGAATAGACTGGTAAGTCCCCATTGAACGAGGGCGGACTCGGTACCGGTATTGGAAGTAGTCATGGCGCTAATAGCGCCATGACTACCTCCAACCTCGTAATGAGGCCCTAAGTGTCTATTGTAAAGACAAGCACTGCTCCCTAACATCCCTAGGGAATATTGTGTGTGACCTACTGCTGAATCAAGACCTGCCTCTCTGCCAGCCACACTGATACCCAGGATCTCACTATGCTGAAGGACTCCCCACAGATGTGTGCTATCCCCCTCCATGTTGGGAGCTAGAGAACAAGGTCAAATCTTATCCTTGAGTCCCTGGATTGGGACTTCCAGAAACCTGTGCATCAAGGCAGCCATTAGCCCTGTATGTTTGCCATTGAACCACTGCAGGCCATGATTCAACCCTTTTGACCCTGTTTAAATCAACAGGACACTCTGAAGCTCCATTGGCACTCCAATCCTCTTTTCTGAACTCTCGAACCAGTTCCCCATTGCACCAGCTCAAACTTGAAGCTCATCATTGCACCTGCCGCCTTCAGTCTGCTTTTTCAAACCACCAGCATCTTCGCTGTCGATCTTCTTCAATAGTCGACTGGACCATGGAGGCCCATAGAACCACAACCTTTAAACGCTGCACTAGACTGCCTGACTCAAACTGTACATCCATTCACCCACTTCTTTACCATTGAACTGACTGTCGAACGGGCCCTGCTAGCCCGCACTTCAGTTAATAGTGCATTCAACACCTTTTCGGACCAGTGTCATCTTCGCTGCCGATCTTCATCGCCATTTGAACTGACCCAGGTGGACTCATTGACCTGCGATCCTCAAATGCTGCATCAGACTGCCTGCCTCTAACTGTGGATCCAGCCACCAGCATTATTGCCGTCAAACTAGCTGTCTAACCAACACTGGTTGCCCTCATGATCTGCACTTCTTTGAACCGCAATGTACTTCAGCTCTACCCAGCTCTGCACCTGCTCCCCATCTAGAGCAATGTGACCACAGCATTCGAGCCTGTTTGGACCTGCATGAACAGTACCGAAGAGCCTGTTTTCACGGTGTTGAGTCGCCAAGAATGGTGGAAAGTATTATAGACTGATACCTGCTCCCTTGGTCAATCTTTGGGCCCTAGAAACTGGTTAGGTCACTGTAATCCCTTTTGCGTGCAAGAGCATATCCTTTTTAAGAACATTGTGGTTTTGACATGCCCTTCACCTCAGATTCATTACCCAGAGTGTGGCATCTTGCTATATTTGCATCTTCTGTGTTCTTTCTACAGGAATAGGTTTTGTGAAGTTATTTAGTTATTATGGCAGAGGATGTGTTAAATTAAATTACATATAATTGTATGCAACCTTGATAGGAAATTCCCTTTATTTTGGACTGTTATAATTCGCTCTTTGGGTTGCTACAAAACCACCTTCCCACCCTTCTTCAGAGTATAGACTTCCCTCGGCCCACGCTACCACAAAAAGAAAAGGAAATACACCTCTTGACTGTGCCGGTTTCAACTTTATAATTGGGTTCACGCTTCTCTTGTAGAAGTGTGAGGGCCGAGTAGGTGTACTAGCTTCTACTAATTCTTCTACTCCTGCAGGCCACAAAACAATGTGTTACAATATTTCCCACATTCACAGACAACTGCCCTTTACTTTAGGTTAAATCCTCCTACATTCCCTGCATTAGATTCAAGGTGGCTGTGATGGTATTGTTGAGGATGCCAAGGGATAGGTTGTTTTTCACATAGAAAGGTCTCAGGTAGCAGAGTTTTAAGTGTGGAGCAAGAATCTATTACACTTTTTTTGCAATTTCCAATTGACAGTTTTTAATGTCTACCTACAAGTGGTTATACATTCACAGGGAAAAGAATATGAAATCCATCCATTTGCGAGAATATCACACGTGGTGGACAGGGTCGGTTGAGAGCAATGGGTGCGATATGGCACAGTTATTGCCAGGCTTCACCTGCAAACAACAATGCCTTCGCTGTTCTTTCCATTTTCACAATATGTGCATATTATCCATTCTTATCAGCGTGTTATTCTTAGGCATTAGTAAGGACATATTTTTGATAAGGCTGCCTACATTACGGTTTTATCAGCAATGTTATCTGTAGCGTGTGCCTGATACCACATGCCCAATCTGCCATGAAGGGTTTCTCAAAAGGTTCAGGGCAAATGTAATATTGAATAAACTGAAGTTGGGTGGTTCAACAGGTTTGGCAAGGTCTTGGCATAGCGTCTCTTCTATGGGCATGACTATGTTGCTCTTTGAGGGAATTCAGACGTGTGTGGGATACAGCGCCAATGTCTGCAGGACCCACACAACGGCGTGCCTGCGAGTTGGATGGATGTAAACATGCAGAAAGCAACAGCGCAGGCTGGAATCAATTTGCACGTTTTTCAAAAGCAATTTCAGAAAATAACCAATGTGCCACTGAGCATTTATAAAATAACCCCTCCCCCCCACCCTTTGGCGCAGTGTGATCACCCACCAGAACCACTTTACCGCTAGAAACTTCATTCACCCACATTTCAGTGAACTCAACCAGGTCAAACTTTTTTTCGAACGAGCGAGGCTGCATAAAGAAGCTCAGTCTTACTCAGCTTTCAGGGAGGAAGGTCTTAGTAAATGTATTGGAGAGTGAATAAACTGGAGTCGAGTTATGGTAGTTGAGTAGGATGAAGGCAAGGGACAAGTAGGGAGTGGTTTTTGCTTCAGTCAGGGAGTTAGGCTTGGGGTAGGATTTGCTTGCGAGGTGCTATGTGACACTTTCAGCCATTTGAAGTGGGTGAACAGCACACATGCCATCTGGTAAGGTGAGGGAGAAAGAAGCTATGAGACCGACTGCAACCTAGAGGACTGAGAGAGGCACACGCATTGGAACGTTTTATTATGTGAGAACATATCAGGAATTGGTGGAGGCAGACAGGATAATAAGCTTTCTAAGCCTCAGTGATTAAAAGTGACTCACGCTCAAATTATTTGTGTGAGAGGAAGCAGAGCAGAGATTCAGGGAGATAACAGTCGCTAGCCATTGGGCCTCATTTCGAGGTTGGCGCTAAGGCAAAAACGATGCCGGTATGGTAATACCGGAATCGTTTACCGCTCCGTTGTATTCCGACCCGCAAACCCGGTATTAGCGGCACCCTAAATAACGGTGCCGCTAATAGCGGCATAGGCACGTACACGTGCCCCTTCAGGGAGCAAACACCGGCATGCCGGTAATAGGGGGAAATCCCAACCCACGCAGACATGCAAATACCGGCATCGCGGAGCCGGTAATTACGGGCTGCACGATGCCGGCCATACAGGCATCGCGGACCACTCGGAAACAGCAATCAGGATACAAGGCAACTGCCACAGGTGCACACAATCCCCACGGGTGGAGTCAATGGAGGCTGGGCCAGTATAAAATGAGCACACCCACACACCACACCCCTTCCAACACCAAAATGCTACCACTAGCTGTTGCAATCATGGTGCTGGAAGACATGCCCATAATGCTACAACTACAGCAACAACAGCAACAACAACAACAACAACTACAGCAGGAGGAGAAGGAGGGTGAGACAGGCCCAGCAATTACCACCAGTGCAGGCAGCAGTGCCTCGTAGGCAACCACCAATCCCTCGCACCAGACCCAGCCCTTTCAACTTAACCCCTGAGCAGATCCACACCCTGTACCGGTTTGACTGTGACACCATCACCACCATAGTGGACATGATACAAAACGACATTGCCAGCTTCATTGAAATATGCACTGCCATCCCCCCGCTACTAAAGGTGGTGTCTGTGCTACACTTCCTGGCCACAGGCACCTACCAACACACAGTGGGCCAGCTGCATGGCATTTCACAGCCACTATTTTCCGGCATGTTGAACCAAGTGCTGGATGCCCTCCTGAAGCACGCAAGCAGCCACATATCCCTACCACGGACTGCCCAGGAGATAGCAGACACCAAAGTAGGCTTCCATGCACTGGCAGGCATGCCCAATTGTGTCGGTGCACTCGACTGCACCCATGTGGAATTGGTAGTCCCCCATGCCATAGAGGCGGTGTACCGCAATAGCAAGCAATACCACTCCATCAATGTGCAAATGGTATGTGACTCCAGCAAGATCATCACACATTGCTGTGCCCGATTTCCTGGATCAACACATGATGCCATGGTACTGCGTAACTCCACGCTACCCCATCACATGGAGCGACATGCTGGACCATGTGCCTGGCTGCTTGGTGAGTTGCACAACCGTCCCATGGCAGTGCTTCGGGGCACTGATGTGTGGGGATGCATAAGGGGGGGAATACTGCCCCTGGGTGGGAAAGGGGGGGGGGATACTGCACCTGGGTGGGAAAGGGGGCGGAATACTGCACCTGGGTGGGAAAGGGGCGGGGAATACTGCACCTAGGTGGGAAAGGAGGGGGAATACTGCACCTGGGTGGGAAAGGGGGGGAATACTGCACCTGGGTGGCAATAGCCGGTGATTGGAGAATGCATGCAGAGCTAAACACTCCTGACCTGAACCATTCAAACGGAACATGACACATCACTGGGCCACATATCACAAATAATGCATATCGATGTCAACAAGTAAGAGGCACAACCAGGCCACCATGGTGATGGCAAGCAATGCATGAATGAACAGGATGGCAACTGTGGCAATGTGGTCAGTGTGACCATGCATAGTGGAGAATGAACAGCATGCATTGGGGGCTAAACATTGTTGCAATAGCACTGCACATCTGCCTCAGCATGCATGATTACACCCTGCATCATCTATTGAACGCCATCCAGACTACCACACCTCATGACAGTATAGATTGCATCTAGGTAACATCTTTGCATGCCTACAGGGGCATGTGCATGCCCACACCAAATAACTGCCGCCATGACTGTGCTCCCTGAAGGTGGCAGTTCAGAGTGAAACACACCTACTTGTGTCTGCTTGCAGGTGATGGAGGATATCCCTTGAGGCCGTGGTTACTCACTCCTGTGCGGAACCCGCTGAACAGCCATGAGGAGGAGTACAATCGTGTGCACACCCGTACCCGTGTTGTGATTGAGCAGACCTTTGGCCTGTTGAAGGCGCGGTTCCGCTGCCTCAGCAGGTCTGGTGGGCACTCCTATACAGGCCTGAGAAGGTGGAAAAGATCACCATGGCCTGTGTCATGCTACACAACATGTGCGTCCGGAGGAATGTACCACTGCCACCTGACATTGACATGCATGGGCCGGGTGAGGATGAAGGGGATGGTGACGGAGGCGAAGGAGCCCCCCTGCCAGTACGTGATACACGGGATGGCCATGCTGTAGGCCAAGCACTAATCCACGAATACTTCTGAAACGCAGGGACCATGAAAGTCATGTGCCAGTGACACACTGGCTGCATGTGGACATGCACACTTGTTGTGTTTGAAGTTCGCCACTGTACACCATCACACATTAAATGTACATACACAAAATGAAGTATGTCCAGCCATTGATTTTCTTGCACACAACGGGTGTATTTTTCAGACACGTAATAATGTAAACATTCCCCTCACAACCCCCAGTGAACTCCCTCACCCACCCTAGAAACCCCAAAAATACCCCAGTGAATTCCCTCACTGCCCCTACAAACCCCAAATATACCCCAGTGAACTCCCTCACCCACCCTACAAACCCCAAATGTCCCCAAATGTACACCAAAGATTGTTCCCTTGATCAACGTCCATTTGTCCAACGGCATTGTCTGGCCACTTTACTTCTTCGCCTTTTTGGGATCCGGGGGTGGCATGTACAAGCGCCGTGCACTCCTCTGGGTCATCTGCACTGGGCTAGAGGGGGCTGAGGTCGAAGGGGTTGTAGCAGTGGACGTGCCAGTGGCCGGTCCCATGCCTGCTCCAAGGTGTGGGTGCTGCATTTGAGGCAGGTTGGACATCAGGGCTTGCGTAACTGCCCCCAGACACTCCCTCATGGCAGTTGTAGACGCCTCAACGGCAGCAGTGTTAGCAGCGTTGGCTGTAGTGATGGCCCTCATGGAGTCCTTCCCATCGGCAATATGTTGCCGCAGTAGGTCTAGCATCGACTCCTGTCGTGCCTCCACCCTTGACAGGCGAGCCTCAAAGGAGTCGTTGGTAGCAGGAGTGCTGGTGGCCGGGGTGGTGGTACCCGGGGTAGTGGTAGTCAGGGTGGTGGTAGCCAGGGTGGTGGATGGTGCTTGCGTGGGGCCCACATCAAGGGAACTGTCCTCCTCGAAGGGGCATATGTCGGACTTTCCGAGATCGGAGTCGTGGAGGCAGGGATCATTGCTGCTGTCGGCCTCTGTATGGGGGGAGGGTGGTAATGGGGCTTGGGGTGGGTGTGGTGGACACGACTGTGTCACCCTCATTGTCCACATCAGCATCCACAACGTCCGCGGTGGTTGGCGGTGCGGGAACGGAAACACCTCCCACTGTTGTGGGTGGCTGCTGCTGGACTCCATGTGTGTGGCCCACACTGGCTGCAGGTGTTTCCTGCTGGGTTTCTGCCCGGTCTGGCACACTGCCTGTTGGTCTTGGCAGTTTCTTGGGCTGGGGGTTTGGGGTGACGGTGGCCCTTGTCCCTTGCCGTGATGTAGATGCCCTTGCTCCCCTGTCCTGCCTGCCATCTTCCTCATCGGTGCCTGGGGGATAGAAGAGATGCAGGTCATCAGTGATGGTGTCACATGGCAGCGATATTCTATAGCGCTGTGATATGTTCATACATTCATACATCCAATTATTACAGGGGTGTGGCATTTGGTGTTCTGAGGGGACATGTGGGCAATCAATGCATGGCTGGTGGCATGGCATTGATATTGTGTCTGTGTGGTGAGTTACATGGGCACGGTCGAGTCATGTTGCCTGTGTGTTGGGATTAAGATTGACACTCAGCATGCATTTGTGTGTGGCAGGGTGTGGCACGCATTCTGACTGGATATGTTGATGTGGGCCTGGGGCATGCATTGCCTTGCCTAGTCTCACTTCCATGTCACTTTTGCCACATCATGGTTTACCCTACAGGGATGTGCTGGGTCAGTCACCTTCTTCTCGGGATGATGCGGCACCCATCTCCATCTCTCCGAATCCCTCTATAGACTCGGGATCTATGAATGAACTGGCTGTCTCCTCCCATGGCATCAGCTTCGCTTGTGAGTGTGGCCCCCCGCCTGTCGCCATGGCGGCCCTCCGGTTGACTGCCAGGATGTTCCTCACCCTGAGGTGGAGGTCGTCCCACCGCTTGCGACAGTCGCGCACAGTCAGTAGGGTGGTTCCTACAGCCGACTCCCTCTGGGCAACCTCCTGCCAGATTTACTTCTTTTTCATCTGGGCAGCATGCTTCATGTCGTTAGACCTGATGATGTCTGCATGCTGGGCCAGGGTGTCTGCCAGCATATTAAGCTCAGCGTCAGAGAAACGCTATTTCCTCTTCCGGGGGGGTCATATTCCTGGTTGCCTTGGACATTCTGAGTATTTTCTGGCACAGCACAACACAAATGGACTGGTGATTGGGGAGGATGGCAATGGATTGTGCTTTTAAAGATGGCCGCCGGCCTATTTCCCGTTCCTGCACGATGACGTAATTTCCAGGTCTGTTTTTTGCGAACACGGTATTACCATGGTGGTATTACCGTGCCGGTATTTAGGGGTTGGTATGAGGTGGTACCGCTATGTGTGGGTCCCGCAATGCCGGTATAGGGGGTTGGAGGGCCTTTAGCGGCATGGCGGTATTGCCATTACCGGCATGGGGGAACGCGCATGCCCGCGCACCCATAATCACCCGCTATTAGCGGGTTCATACGAGCACGGACCCGCTCATTCCGGCATGCCGGTAATGAACACGCTTTTACCGGGCTACTCGTAATGAGGCCCATTGTCTGTCTCAGTGAGTGGACTAGACTCATGAAATCAGGTGAAACTTGGGAGGTGGCACCGACAATCCCTGAGGACAGCATGAGTGAGACTCACACTCACGTAATTCTTTTCTGGGGGAGATACCAGTCAGTGACCAACTCTTGAAAAGACTGGGTAACACACACTGAATCGGGTGACACTTGAGAGTACAAGAATAGATTCCCTGAGGGCAGCTTGTGCAAGACTCAAGCTTTCATGATGTTTGTAAGAGAAAAGTGTAGAGATTCAGTAAGGTGGCAGAAATTCGCCACTACTCAGTGTCCAACTCTTGAAGTAAATAGATCAGGCATGTGCCATGGAATGACTCCTGGGAAAAACATGGGAGCAGAGAATGCTGGAGGGAAGTGTGTGCAAGACTCATGCTCATATGATGTTTTTCAGAAAAAGTAGCAGAATTTCAGGATCATGGCATAAACCAATCCATGTCTGTCTCGTGAGGTGAGGCGGTGAGACACATGCCATTAGGTGACATGTGGGGGGGAGAGCAAGAAGAGCAACAGATCCCAGAGGGCAGATTGTGTGAGGCTCAAGCTTACGTGATTTTTGTGGTAGTAGAAGAGATTAAGCGAATGAGGTGGGAGACACCATTCAGTGAGTTAACAACGCATAACAAGCTAGAGGCAGGAGAGACATTCTGCTCTTGGACTATCACATCTGCAGCAACACTTACTGTGTGCACTGGGGAAGCCCGAATTGCACATGGTCAATGGAAGTCATCATTCTAATCACGTGACAGTCCCTCATCACCTGTCACCCTGAAATACATGCACCAATACACGTGTGTGTATGGTTATTTTAATCACGAGGATGAACATCCAGCAATACCAACAGAGGAGGTTGCCCTTTCAGTTCTTTGCATTATCCTATTATCACAGGAGCAGCGAGGGCCACTGCAGGCCATATCTACTGAAGATCAGAGTAGAACAACACACAGGCCCTCATCACAAGGTTGGCGCTCCTCTAAGAACGGCACCGATAAGGCAATACCGGCATCCATTACCGGGCCCGTGTATCATGACCCTAGATGCCGTTGCTACCGGCATCGGCAAGGACCCGCTGTGGCCGTGCACCACCGTACCGGCATGCGGGCATGCACGCGGATGGGGAGGCCTTAATACCGGCATTCCGCAAAGAAGGGGACACCACGAGTCACACGTACAAGTACATACCGGCATCGGGATGCCGGTAAGAAGGGCCACCATGATGCCGGCAATACCGGCATCGCGGACCACCCGTAAACAGCAAACTGCTGTGTAACCAAGTGCCACAGGTGCACTCAATCAGCACAGGTGGAGGCAATGGAGTCAGGGTCAGCACAAAAGGAGCACACCCACACACCACACCCCCCCCCTCTAAGGCAAAATGCTACCACTTGTACTTGCCATACTGGGCCTGGAGGACATGCCTGCACTGCTACTCCTTGAGCAGGCAGTACAACAGGAAACACAGAGGAGACGCCGGAGGAGAAGGAGGGTGAGACATGCCCAGCAAATCCCACCAGTGCAGGCAGTCGCTCCCCGCAGACAGCCAACAATCCCACGTATAAGGGCCAATCCATTTGACTTAACCCCAGCACAGATCCACACCCTGTACCGCCTGGACAGAGACACCATCACCAACATAGTGGAATTAATACAGGATGACTTGGTCAGCCTGATCAACATCCGCACAGCCATCTCCCCTTTGCTGAAGGTGGCATCTGTGCTCTACTTCCTGGCCACAGGCACTTATCAACACACAGTGGGCCAAATGCATGGCATGTCCCAATCATGCTTCTCTGTTGTGTTAAACCAAGTGCTGGATGCACTACTGAAGCACGCAAGTGCCTACCCATCCTTACCAAGGACACCACAGGAGGCAAATGCCACCAAAATAGCATTCCATGCACTGGCAGTTATGCCCAATGTAATTGGTGCCCTCGACAGTACCCATGTAGAGTTGGTAGTCCCACATGCCGTGGAGGCGGTGTACCGCAATCGGAAGCTATACCATTCCATCAATGTGCAGATGGTGTGTGATGCCAGCCAGATAATAACACATTGCTGTGCCAGATACCCAGGATCCACGCATGATGCCATGGTGCTGCGGAACTCCTCACTACCCCGCTACATGGAAGGAGACGTTGTACGAAGTGGCTGGCTGTTGGGTGAGTCTGCCCTCTGGGCCATGGGGGCAGATGGATTGGGGGGGGAGGTACATGCATATGCAAGGGGAATGCCCTCTGGGCCATGTGGGCAGATGGATTGGGGGGGAGGTACATGCATATGCAAGGGGAATGCCCTCTGGGCCATGGGGGCAGATGGATTGGGGGGGAGGTACATGCATATGCAAGGGGAATGCCCTCTGGGCCATGGGGGCAGGTGGATTGGGGGGGGTACATGCATATGCAAGGGGAATGCCCTCTGGGCCATGGGGGCAGATGGATTGGGGGGTGGTACATGCATATGCAAGGGGAATGCGCTCTGGGCCATGGGGGCAGATGGATTGGGGGGAATGGAAGTTTCTTAAGTCATCCGCCGACACACAGCCCTCAAATTTGCATACAAAATGCCCCAAGGCAAGACATACATTTTGTGGCCTGGTGCTTTAAAATCCTAGGACCCTAGGTCGTGTATGTCACACAAGGCTCCCTCTATGGATTGGCATGCACTGTACAGGGCTGACAGTCATGTGGATGTGGCTGCCAATGACGAGATAGTGCATATGAACTAGAATGATGTACAGGCTGAGCACACCTGTCAACTGAGCCTCATCCTCACACATACCTCCTTCTGCTCCCATGTAGGTGATGCTGGATATCCCCTGAAGCCGTGGCTACTCACCCCTGTCAGGAACCCTCAGAACAGGCACGAGGAGGACTTCAATCGTGCACATACACATACACGTGTGGTCATTGAGCAGACGTTTGGCCTTTTGAAGGCACGGTTTCGCTGCATCAGCAGGTCGGGAGGGGCACTCATATACGGGCCTGAGAAGGTGGGCAAGATCCTCATGGCATGTGTAATGCTACATAAAATGTGCATCCGGCAGAACATACCCCTGCCACCTGACGTGGAGCTGCCACCACCTGGTGAAGTAGAAGGAGAGGAAGGAGTAGAAGCAGGACATAGGCCAGGACGCGAAACTCGTGAGGGTCGCGCAGTGCGCAAAATGGTCATAGACCAATCATTCTGATGTACTTTAATGCAGAGGGTGCCATGTGTTGTGTACTGTGGGCACTGGTTGTGTGGGCACATGTGCACGAATCACCATGAAGCAATAAATTGACATACAAGAAATCAGCAATGTCCACTCATGTAATGTTTGTTACACAACTGGTGTATTCGTGAGAAATTAAGTACAACATGATTCAACAATCCACGCCCCCACCACCCCTCCACTTCCCCCACCCTACTCCCATGCCCCCAAACACCCCAGTACTACACACTACACCCACCACCCCTCCACCTCCCCCAACCTACTCCCATGCCCCCAAACACCCCAGTACTACACACTACACCCACCACCCCTCCACCTCCCCAACCTACTCCCATTACCCCAAATACCCCAGTACTACACACTACACCCACCACCACCCTCCACCCACCCCCTAACACCCAAAGTCAACTATGGCATGACATGTGTCTGGATGTATGCCCAAAGGGATTATGCAGGGTGGCCCTGCTACTGTTGAGCCCCCTTCGGAGGTGTGGGTTGGATCTCTGAGCGGCGCGAACTCTGCAGGGACATGCGCACGGGGTTGGTCTGCCTCGAGCCCGCTGGCGTGGATGATGCGGATGACCCAGACGGTTGTGATCCAAGGGGCAGGGTTTGCCGTTGGTCCATGCGGTCAGCAATCCTGGTGAGGATCTGACCCAAGGCATTGAAGCCATCACGCACTTGCTGTGCACTTGAGTTAATGGCCTTGATAACGGCCACGGTGCTGTCCTGGATAATATGGCGTGTTGTCTTCCCTTCAGCAAGGTACTGCTGCACATAGCCTTGCATGACCTCCTGCCGGGCCTCCATCCTGGAGAGACGTCCCTCAAGGTCCCGTATGGCAGTGTGGGTTGTGGTCGGTGGGTGATGTGGTGGCACAGCATGGATCATGGGGCTATGCATGGCCGGAGACCACTGTCCATGGCTGCCCTGGTCGGATGAGTCCCGCTGAGGTGTTTACTGTGGGGTGGCCTGCGGGCTTTGTGTGTGCACTACAGGCTCTGAGTGGACAAGTCCTGCATCGCCCTCATTGCCCGGCTCAGCAACCTCATCAACACTATGATCTGCCGATGCAGCTATCTCCCCAATTGTGCTGGCAGCAGCAGAATGTGTGCCATCCTCCATGCCTGCTGTGTCCTCAGCCAGTGTGGATGGTGTGACCACGGATGCAGGTGCAGGTGTCAGCTCGTCCTGTGTACTTGTCTGTGGTGCTGTTTTTGCACCGGTTCTTGGCCCGCTTCCCGCATGGCCCATCCATGGTCCACTTGAGGTTGATGGACCTGTGCCATCAGATTGCCTCCTAGGCCTTTTGGCTGGTGTTGTGCATTGTGCACTCCCTTGCGCTTCATCACTGACAGCATCCATACCTGTGGGGGACAGAGAGTGGCAGGATATCAGTGATTGTTCCGCTTGCATTGTGCATGCATTAGTCATTGGACATGTGGCGCCATCTGATCAGTTGCATTCGTGGCTTTGTAGGGGACTGTGTACATGCAATGTTGAAGAGTGGATTTTGATAGCGTAGTCGTGTCCACATGTACGCATTGTTGGGTGCAGGTGAACATTGATGTGTTTTGGGAGGGTCGTCCAGGGTGGTACATGCCCATGAAATGTGTCTTGTGGGTGTATTCGTGTATGACCGCAACATGCATTGGGATGGGATGGTGGTAGACCCAGAATGTGTACATGGATATGTGTAGGTGTGCATGATGGCCCATTTGTTGGCTGGTGTAGCAGCCACATTTGGGGGAGGATGATTATGATTATTTTTACTGTTTCAGTAGGGACACTCACCTTCATCTGCCGATGTTGGCACGCCAAACTCTGCTTCACCGACTCCTTCGATGGACTCCACGTCTTTGATGGAGCTGCAGGTCTCCTCCATTCTGGCCAATTTCAGTGGGGAGTGTGGTCCTCCTCCTGTTGCCAGCCCCTGGCTCTGAATAGCTGACAATATGTGCCGGACTCTCAGCCTGAGGTCGTCCCAACGTTTTTTGCAATCACGCACTGTGCGTGCGGTGGTGCCGACTGCACTTACTTTCTGGGCAACTTCTTCCCAGATGGCCTTTTTCTTGAGCTGGGCTGGACGCCTGACGTCGTTGCAGAACATCACTTCAGCATTTGCCACAAGGGTGTCGGCCAACATGTTCAGCTCATCGTCTGTAAAACGTGGTTTGCGCAGGCGGGCCGTTCCTCTCCGGGTGGTCTTCGACATGTTGTCCATGGTGGCCTGGGAGTTGGGGTGTAGAGGGTCCTGTAGGTGGAGGATGGCAATGGACTGTGTTTTTAAAGATGGCCACCATGACATTTCCCTTTCCGGCGCGATGACGTTACTTCCCGGTCCGGTATTAACGCACCCGTTATTTGCACTATGTTAATAACGGTAATGGTATTTAGGGGTTGACGACTGCGGAGCCGTTTTATGCGTATTGGTCGATGCCGCTGTCTGGGGGTTTTGGGGGGTCGTTACCGGCATGCCGGTACGGCCGTAACCGGCATGCAAGGATGCGCGCGCCCGCGCACTCTTGATCATCCTCTATTTGGGGGTTGGTGCCAAGCCGGACATGTTATTACTGCCATGCCAGTATGGCCAGATTTTTAGCGCCAACCTTGTGATGAGGGCCACAGTGTAGTTGAACGAGGAAGGAGCTAGAAAATTGCAGGTCTCTATTTCTGTTCCCCATACCCCTGATAAGTCAGAAAATAATGATGGCAATGGCCACATGGATGGTGATCAAGACAAACATTAAGCTCCATATGAGTCTTTTCATGAATGTGTACTGCTGCTGGACAGCAATGGCATGGAGGAAAAGAATGAAACAACAGAAACAGAGTCTGTAGTAGAAACAGAAGATTGCCCTTTACCCGTTTACATTTTCGGATAAACAGCATTCCTTCCAGATCAGAAAGCACATCACATACTAACCTGGCATCAAGAATAACCCCATCATCACCACCAGCAACATTGCACCCTTATGGGACCAGTCCATGTGTGGTTAGCCCACAACAAAAGTCAAAGTGTGTCAGTTCTTCATACAGAATAAAGAACAATGTAATCTGGCCACTGGCATACTCTGCCAAAAAATGGTGTGCTGAGGCAAGACAGGTTACCAACTTGAGCACTACGTTTATGCAGTCCCATATGCTGCCGAACCATGCACAGACATGGGAAGGAATACACATATTTGAAGTACTTTCTTCTCCATACCAACAGACAAGCAGACAAGCAGTATTAAACAAGTCTTCAGAATAACACCAGAAAAACTGCAGTTATGCCATTGCTGGTGACATTGGTGACATAGCTTTTGCCAATACCCCCATACCCTAGCAACACACACCACTGATTTCCTCATTGAGTCATGCCAGGCTTGTGGAAGAGTTTGAGCATAGACAAAAAAATCCAGGTAAAAATACAGTTTCCTCTCAATCTTAATCTGATTTTAATGTTGCCCATCAACAACTGATCCTACACATTTGTGGGAAACACTGGATTTTGGTGGCTTTTGGTAAAAGCCAATCATTGCTGGGAAGGGCCTGACCACTTCTCTTCTCTCACAATGAAGTACCAGAATTGTATGATGATTAGGTCTACAGTGACGTGGGAACCACAGGAGCATCTGTGGGGCAAACAAGCCACTTCACTGACTAAAATGCCATCACAGCCCACTGAATGGCATTTCTGTCTACTACCAGCCAAGATGGTTGCTGGAATAATGAAAAGGTGTATGCGTTCAGCATCAGCCAGTTTTATGCATACAAGGGTGTTACGGTGGAAGGCTCAGGGGAGTGGACATCCGGTAGACAGTAGCGATGGGGCTATGGCATTGTCATTTGTATTTGGGCTTTGTGCATTTTACAATGGAGAAAGTATCCTTACGACATTAAAAATACCCAAGACAAGGCATGTGCCCGGATTTATGCATGCCTTTCACCTCATGGTCACACACTTTATCATTGATTAGCAGCTTGGGAAATAACTGGTTGCTTTGGCCCAGAAGGTCAGTTTATGGTACAGTTGCACTCTTAAAAAGCCAAACATGAAGTGATCCAAATGAAGGTATGCTATAAACTGCCACTGCATAGCCCATAGACCTCCAGAGCCATCCATTTGCATGTTACTTGATACATGTTGTACAGGTTATATGAGCAGTATTATACCATCACACATTACTGCAACACTTACAGTATAGGATTAGATGTAGCATTGTTGGCATTGTGTCAGTGGCAGATGGTGTCTAATGTCTACTCTATGCTAAAACCTTTCCTGGATGCCACCAAGCTGGTTACTCATTGCAAGGTATCCTTCGGTGAATTTCTCCCTCTGGTGCATTTGCTTGAATTGAACCCGACCAACATGGTAAGAGACCATGCCTTTGAAGTTGATGCACTTATGGCACAGTTGATGCGGGACCTGCCTACAATCTCTCTGGAAATCCACAAGTACTTAGATTTAAAGGTACCATTGAGTACCTTCCAGATTCCTTCATGATTCCACCATCCAAAGTAAAAAGAGTGTTTTTCATCCACATCTGTCTGTGTCAGGGGGAGGTGAACTAGCATCAAACAGAACAAGGAAGAGGGACTATTCAAAAGTATTCGGATGCTTTGCCAGAGCAATTGCAACATCAAATGGGGAATTAAAAACCCAGAATCAAACCAGTTCACATTTTGTCAATTTCACTGGCATTGGCAAGCTCAAGATGTACGGCATAACATGCCAGTACATCACTGATAACTACTGAAAGCTTTGTGAGCAGTGTGGGTACATCCTCTGGGGAGGAGGTGCTATGGGGTACCCTCCACAGTGCTGAGACATCTTAAAACAGATGGGCCATTAACAAGAACAGACAGCAGGCCTTCAGTTGCACAGATGCTTAATGCCCATTACTGGACACTTCAACTGTGGGAAGGGATGATTACCCAGAACATTATGGATGCAGCCTGTCCAGCAGCACGTGAGTGAGTTGCTATTGAATCACTAAACCGCCACCCCACCAGTGTGGAGTCGAAGAGAGTTTTAGTGCCTCTGTGGTTATTGCCTCTAACTGTAGGGGAAGCTTCTCAGTGCAGCATTTTGAATAACAGATATTTATTAATAAAATAACAGTCATTTCATTGCAGAAGAATACATAACCTTACCTTCCCATAGTCTTAACACTAGTTCTGGTGATGACAAGGATTTGTTATCCAATAAATGTCAAATACTAATTAGTTGAGTGGGATTGTGGTGTGGTGTATGTGGTTAGGAAGCAGACAGCTTTAGTAGTGCATTAGAAGCCCTGGTGAGTTGCTGACTTGCGCATGCCATTGCCTTTTGTGTAAGAACTTTACATGAGTACTACTATTGTCACACTCACCACTTGTAAAAAGTTCTCAACCTTATCTACAGAGTGAAGCCACCCCCTAAAGTTCACAAACTCCACCACAGAATGCAGCCACTCTTGAAAATTCAAAGCCTCTCCCACAAAGAACAGCTAATACATGAAGATCACATGCTAACCCACTAGGCAAAGCCAAGTAATGCCACCCCTTAAAGTCCAAAATTTCTCCCACAGAGTGCTGCGATCCCTTTAAGGCTATGGGCTCTCCCACAAAGTGCTGCTACCACTTAAACTACGCTCACTTTCCCACAGACCAAAGGAATGCCATAACTTTCTCAAGATCTCTCACAGAAGAAAGTAACCCCTACAATTTCACAGGCTCTCCCCTATGGCACAGCCACCCTTACAGGCTCCACCACAGAACACAGCATGCATTCAAGTTTATAGTCTCTCCTACAGAGCACTGCCATGGCTTACATTTCACAGGATCCCACACTGAGTGCTGCCACCCTTAAAGCTCAAAAAATCTCCCACTGAATGCTTCCACCCCTTAACATTTACAGGCTCTCCCAAAGGGCACAGGCACCCCTTGATGTAATTGTAATTGTTTATTTATAGAGTGCTTATACACAGGTGGGGGGACAGAAATAAAGGTGGTTGGGGGGACAGGACAAACAAACATACTCATCCTAGTACATTAGGTGACGCGTGCGTACACACAGAGTTGCATAGAGGAGCGGGAACGGGGGGAACAAGCGCATCCAGTCCAACAGGGCCCTGGGTTAAGTGCAGAGAGGTTGCCTCGCTCAATGAGCGTATGCAGAAAGTGCAGGAATGCTGAACATAGTGCAGTGGCCCGGAAGCAAGTGCAAATACTGGCGGGGGGCCTAGGACCAGTAAGGCTCTGGAGGTGAACCAGGCAACCAGTCAGCAAAAAACTGCATGGAGTAAGGGAGAAGGAGGGTGGAGAAAAAGAAACTGAAGTTAGCTGGATAGCAGGAGAGTAAAGGAAGAAGAGAAGAGGAAGGTCTTGAGGAGTTTTCCGGCTCAAGATGGAGAGATACAGGGAGGCTGTTCCAGAGGGAGGCACCTGCAGAGGATAAAGATTTATCCCCCATATCTCTGTTTGTGAAAGTGGCTAACCCGCTGAGACTTATTGGAGGACGAGCGGAGGACTCTGGAAGGAGAGTATTTAGGGAGAGAGCATTGTAGATAGTGTTGGACAGGTCCAGAAAGCCTTGAGTATTATGCAGATGATCTTGAGCTTGATCCTTGCAGCCACATGGAGCCGGTGGAGGGATTTCAGTGCCAGAGAGATGCGGTCCATGGGATTGAGGCCAAGGATAAGTCTTGTGGTTCTGTTTGTTGGATGAGTTGTAGAGGACGTAGGGTAGAAGTAGGAAGTATGAGAAAGAGGCTGTTGCAATAGTCCAGCCTGTAGAGAACCAGGGCTCTCTACATCTTCCACAGAGTGCTGCAATCTCTTACAGGTTGCCGGCTGAACAAACCCAAGAAATACTCCTATATTCTACCAGAAAACTAAAGCCCCTGATTAGAGCACAAATCAATATAAAACAAACAGAATCCAGCCATGAGTTTGACCTGGGATTCGACTGTGCCAGAAATCTGTCGGGCAGAATGAATTGCACTAAAATGGTGTGAGGGGCCCGCAGATTGCGATGTATTACGTTTTTACAGGCTTAGCCAGTGTGTTGCTTTCCATCAACAGGGATCGAAGTGTGCAAAAACAAGTAGCAGAACTATATTCACCTCTCCTCAGCACCCCCGACTTCCACTCCCAATCCACACCTATCCCATGCTAACCCTCACATCCCCAATACAAACCCCATGCCCAAGTCCTGACTTTCCTCCATCTCACCCCCAACTCTCTGTTTTGCAATTGTACTATCAACACGGAAGGAAACAGTCAAAAAGTGATCTTATAGGACCTCCATTTCATTTATAGCCACCCACAGCATGCACCTGTGTACCCCCCCCCCTCTTTCCAATCACCCACCATTCGCACTTTTCAGGGGACATGCACAGGAATATACCCCCCCCCCACCGCTAGACAGCCATTAACTTCCCCACCAGCTATGTCTGGTGCAATTTCTCATTAAGTGTGCTTAATTGCAGAAGACACAACATGATAAATGCAGTGCTAGGCTATGTGGAGCTGAGTTAGGCCCCAAGCAGACTTGAACAGAAGGAAACCAGTGCCTGCGAGATAGCTCATTAAGATCAAGATTGAGGCCAGAGCATTCCGAGCAAGACCTCAGTTGGAATCCTGAGTAGGGGGAAGCAAAAAAGACAAAGGTGCGCTTCCCTGAGTACAGCTGTTGGCACCCCTTTGGGCCATACCAGGCACATTAAATGAGAACGCAGGAGCCAGTCTCCATTTCAACCTTCTCTTTATTCCTCCTTTACACAACTGAACTCCTCTTCCCTTGCCCATCCCTTTCCCCCTACTTCCCGCTCCCTCCAATAGTCTTGAGCCCTTTCCCTTAAAGGACCTCTGTCATTATTCCCTCCAACAACATAAGGGGACAAAGGCGGATTTTCCTGAAAAGTATTGAGTGTAATTGCCTTTGGGTGCACTGTTAAACCCCCCACCTCCGCCGTAAAACAACAGAATTACATGCTAACTCTGACATGCTATGGCACTGTACTTACTTTTAGCAGGTGTTAAAATCCATGGCGCTAAGGGACCATGGAGTTAATTACGCCACCGTAATTTACGGTGGCGTAATTAACGCCTTCCCCACTCCCATTATGCCCTATGGGGCAAAAATGGGAATGGGGAAGGGTAAATGGGGATTGGGGACTTACCGCCCCGCCTAGGTCGGAATGGGGCGGTAAGTCTGCCAACCACCATGGCGTAAACGTAGTTTACGCCATGGTGGTAAAGTCACGGCCCAGGCGGTAACTTACCGCCTGGGTCGTAATGAGGCCCCATGTCTTGAGAATCAGGCTATCACCACTTTCTTACGGTCAATGAAATGCAACATTTACATTATGGAACCGTGTGATGTGCGTTGCCATTGCCTTTGTACCAAAAAAATGACACCAACGTTTTGCAGCCTCATTTGGCAGTGTAAGCGTTTAATGATTAAGCAATCATCTTTTCCGTAGCTGCTCCAGGTCAGAGGTTAAGTAGAACTTGTAAACAATGTGGAGGAGATTGTATTACTTGGACAAATAATGCTAGGAGTCATTACGATAGCGGGGGAAAGAGGGAGTGAGTGTCTGGCACATGAAAGCGAGCATAGCAACAGACTAGGGATGTTCAGGGCAGAGGCTATTAGGCGAGTGAAAGGTTTATGAGCTGTGGTCAAAGTGTACGAAAAGAAGTAGTGGAACTATGGGCCTCATTACCGCTTTGGCAGTAGCATGGCTGCCACCAAAACCGGGTCCGAGTCCGGGTTCCCTGAATGGGGAATTACCGGCCCATTCCGAGTCTGGAGGACCCGGTAATTCCCCATAAAGGGAACCCGGACCCGGTCTTTCCCCATTCCCATTTGAGCCCCCATAGGGCTCAATGGGAATGGGTGCAGGGAGCTAACAACGGGCCGATTACGACCGGCCCGTTGTTAGCTCCCTGGTCCCCTAGCGGGACCGGTAACGATGCATGGTTTTACCAGGAGTCCTTACCGGGTCCTGCGAGGGGACCTTGTAATCAGGCGGAATGGGTTTAACGGGTCCGCATCCATTTGCGGCACCCGTTAACCCATTCCGCCAGGGTCCTAATGAGGCCCAATGTTCCCTATTGGCCTGCACCTCTCCCCACAAACCCCAGTGCCACGCCCCCTCCCATGCACAATACAAACCCCAAAACACATGCATCTGCATCAACGTTCCGGAACAGGTTTCTTATTAAAATAAAAGTATAGGAACGGTAAAACTAATTTAAAAGAAGTAGAAGAGCACCTCTCCCGCCACTTCGACCACTGTTTATGAGCAGGCACAGAGGAGCGGGCGGAGCCGATAATGATTCTAATGGGAATTCAGTACGAACATACGCACCCCTAGCCCTTGAGTGGAAAAACTATAACTAGCATGCTTCTGTAAAACTGAAACTTAATGAAAGATCTATAGCTGGCACATGGACTAAAAGACCAGGCAAGGAATGTCATGCTGTGAGATATTGCATATGTAAACACTGGCATTATAGCTAATTGACAAATGTCAATGGGAGCGTTAATAACCAAACAGCACCTACACGCTTTGACGCCCTCCTCATATCCCATCTCCATCCTAGCTGTATTCCAGTGCAATAGTTTTGACTTAGAGATGGCATATTAGCACCACCTCATAGCCAACACTAAAAATAATTACCATTATATCTCCCCCAAAGAAAGCCCAGGTCCATCGAAGTAGCTCAAAAGACAGTTTAGCTGTTACATCGCAAGTATTAAACATCTAGTTAGTATAAAAGAAGATGACTTGATCAGTTAACTAACAGAGCGCCATTGTTCATTAAATAAATGCACAGGATTTTATTTGACTGTTTTTTTCTAATTCAAATAAGTTTTTGTTTACCTAACATAGAAGGGGTCAAGAGGATTCCAAGTTTCTCCTTTTGCTGCCCCATTTTTTATTTTTTACAGTAAAACTGTTTGTAAAGTATTTATTTTCAATTAGACTTGGGTAGACTAGGATTAGGCCAGTTATTTTAGGAAAATTAGATCAGGGAGATTGTAATTTGGTGAAATGAAAAACAGCCAAGTTATCTATGAGCAATGTACAATAGCAATAGTCTGCTAAACCTGATCACATGTGACAGCCTCTGTATAATAGCATCCTGCTTAACACCCCTACTCACTCCACAATAACAACACAGCATGATTGACACCCCTACTCAATGCTGTCGTAGATATCAACTTCTATGTATTGATTTGTTTCATTAAGAGGGCACCCGATGTAACACCCCCTTGACATAAAGTCCCACCCCAAAACTATGGGTATAATGAATAGGCTACTTTAGGAATCAATATTATGCAGTATTTGTGAAGTAAAATCAATGCAAAGGTGGTCCCCAAGCTTCATGCAGGGAACGTCAACACAATATAACACAATAACCGAGAACTTGTCTACAAAAACTAAAATAACCACTCTGCATAACTCTCACTGTTTCCCACACATGCATCAATTTACACAATCAAATCTCAGTAGCAATAAGCATTCTAGCCATCCTTCTGCCGCTTGCTGGTCACTGTATCAAATGTTTCTTGACTTCAAAACATTTCTAAATTACACACATGTTAAATAACAAATTATTGAAACAACATTGCTTCCCCCATTGCACTGGAATTAGAGAACTGTACCCTATATCATATTTCCCATGCAACTATACTGCTCTGGTTTTATATTATGTGTGTGAAATTTAAAGTATATTTACCTTGAGTTGCATCAGAATTCTACAGGTTTTGGGTTGTGAATATTGTGTTATGGATTCAGAACACACTTATATTTAGTTCACCCAACCTAGGTCGATAGTTTAAGGATATTTTGATTCAAATATGAGTGACTCTCCCTTTTATTTCACAGATTGCGCCCCACTGGCATGAGATTCTTGATTTGTACTATATAAGTATAAGGCGGAGTGTGGTAGAGTGTCTGGTGTCTTGCTCATACTATACTTGGAACTTTGGGTGATCCACGATTATTGGAACATTTGTTTGGAGCTTGCCACAACTTACGCAGACCCACTGAGTCTGCTTTCTACAACGTGCCTGGACTGTAGCTGCTGCGACTCGCTGAGTCTGCTTTCTGTGTTCGCCTTCCAGAAACTCCCCCTCCTGCTCACGCTCACTCTAATACTGCCTGCATAGCGAAGCGTGGCGGAGTGTGGTAGAGTGTCTGGTGTCTTGCCCATACTATAACTGGAACTGGGAATTCTCTCTCTGAAAGCGGCCATCGAGACAGGAGAAATGGCGCTTTTTAGAAAAATATTAATGGAAGACTCACCACCTGTGTACAACATAATTAAAGCAGAAATGACGAAAGAAGGTGCAAGCCTCTTGCCACCTGGGCAGCCAAGCAACGTGCACCCTTGGTCAACAGTGTATGCTCTGAAGACGATTTGACCCAAAACTCCACGAAAATCAAACGGAAAATGGACCTCTTGGACTGGATAGCGACTCTTACACTAGCAGGAAACAACAAACTTCTCATCCATTTGAACTTCAAGCCCAAAAAATTACATTCAACTACTGAAGTCCTGAAAAGATTCCCGGACAAGGCTTTAAGATCAATTTTTTTGAGAAGTCGTCTCAACCTTCTTCCGACAAATGAAATCAGGGCCATAAGAGGTCAATCAAAAACCAATCTCTGTCGCCTCTGCGGAACAAGTCAGGAGCCGGAATCAGTAAAGCACTGCCCCAAAACTGAACATTTGTTTGAACCTTGCTGCAACTTGCGCAGACCCGCTGAGTCTGCTTTCTACAACGTGCCAGGACTGCAGCTGCCGTGACTCACTGAGTCTGCTTTCTGTGTTCGCCTTCCAGACACTCCCCCTCCTGCTCACGCTCGCTCTAATACTGCCTGCATAGCGAAGTGTGGCGGAGTGTGGTAGAGTGTCTGGTGTCTTGCCTATACTATACCTGGAACTATGGGTGATCCGCGATATTTGGAACATTTGTTTGGACCATGCTACAACTTGCGCAGGCCTGCTGAGTCTGCTTTGTACAATGTGCCAGGACTGCAGCTGCCACGACTTGCTGAGTCTGCTTTCTGTGTTCGCCTTCCAGACACTCCCCCTTCTGCTCACGCTCGATCTAATACTGTCTGCATAGCAAAGCGTGACAGAGTGTGGTAGAGTGTCTGGTGTCCAGTGGCCGATGGACATGGCCATACATCTCTGCAGGTCTTCCCACCGGCTGGCGAGCTTTCAAAACTCCACGGTTCTTACGCATCCTTTTCCGGCCCCTGCGGGAAGGGACTCAGACACACGGCCAGTGAGTAATATATCGGTCACAGGATATTCTTTTTTCCACCTCAAACTGCTCTTCACCGGCGGGTGTACGGGGCGATAACCCTGTGACTCCTTGTCTGCTGAACTCCTCAAGACTTCCCAATTCTCGGGACGCATTATGGGACTCGGAACTTCCAGCTCCCAAGTATGACTCAACCCCACAGCGAGTTACTCCCTAACCCAGCAGAAGCAATTGACTGATGTAGTTTCAGGGGCTGATCCTGACATCAGCTTGCATGCAAGTGGATCGCCGGATCACCAAGCGACCAGTCCAGCAAGTGGGGCCCTGTGGGTGGTGGGTTTGTTGGCCGGTGTCTGCTCGGCAGCACTAACAGGACCATTAGACCTTTAAGTCCCAGTAGCTGAAGGGGTGCCCCCGGCTGCCTCGTTGGCTCGAGAGAAATCCAAGATAAGAGCTTTGATCCATTCATCTCCTGTTGCCGCCTGTCGTAGTCTTCCACTCCCACAGTCTGACTTGTCAAACTTTGTTAAAAATGGACGGCACCCCATGCAGTCGGAGTCTCCGGCTGAATCTGACTGAAATCTTTCTCCTATCGCCTGCCCTAGGGCGGGCTCCCCCGTGGGAGACCCTGCTGCTCTTAAGGATAATTTGTCTACACTGGAAGACTCAACATTGAATATCTCGAGGGACTCGGATGGCCCTTGCCACTCCAAAAAATGATCATGTCTAAAATACAGAAAATGAATTAAAGGCTCTGGTGTTGCTTGCACTCTTCCGTCCTCTAAACCCAGTTCCTTGCTGCACAACCCTTGTATCCTACACAAACTGGTCAGACGGGGGCCTGAGTCTGCACCCATAGTCCCTTCAATGTTTGCTATGAAAAAAAAAACTGCTGCCTCTACCTTCGGGTCACGGTTCAGTGACGTGTCCGATGCGGAGCTACTTGAAAGCACTGAAACTTGGAATTGGTCCCCAACTCACACAAAGGTGGCTAAAGGGTTTCCTCTAGTAGTGTCTCCTCTGATAGTCCCCTTCAACTTCAAAGCTGTTGTTAGGAGCACAAAGGTACTGCACGCGCCTCCAGCTGCCCCATGCTGAATAATCTTGGATGCTTAGATGCTGCAAAGCCATCTACCTCAGGCAACGATATCCAGCCTCAGCAAGGGGCACAGCTGGAAAGCCATGGGAAGGACAAACTAACATTGAAGTTGGCACCTGTAACCTTGAACTTCTCTCCTAGTGAGTCGATTGCTTTAGTCTTGATTGTGGCCACACCAAAACCACAATCAGAAGTGGCTGTTGAGAAGTCTCCTAAGATGCCCAGGTCTGCTGGAGCGGGTCAACCCGGACTACGGGAAGCGGATAACCATTGTTTGCCTGACCTGTCTGCTCCATCTTCTACGCATCCTACCTTGGGCTCTTCTTTGTCAAATCAACCTTTGGAGAGTCCTACTCCAATGAAACCGCCGACTTGGAAGGACAAACTTGATCTTTTTTCCATTATGTCTACATTGACTATTGCCCTTGCTCCGTTCACTAAATTATACAAACAAGTGAATGACACCCTTAAAGATCACACCACTCTTTTAGATATGACACATTCTAAGCTAATATTCTTAGAGGGTTTCATAACGGGTAAGGAAAGGCCTGAACTAAGATCTTGTAAGCATGCAGAGGTTTCTTATGCTCCTCACAAACCGTCAATGAAATGGGTGTACCAACATCTCAACCTATACAGACAAGGACTCAGTTTACCCAGACAAGAAACCAGTCGCTTTCTGGTGATTTCACCAGGGACCACACAATCCCTTTTGGCCCTAGGACTGCCACTGCAAGTACTTCTTCTTCTCAGACAATGGTAACTGGTCTTTGTATTGTTCGGGACATGTCTTTTCAAATATCCTCAACAGTGGAGGACGGGGTGGGGGACAACCACCCTTTCCCGATTTTTGCCAACCAAAAACAAGGGCAACCGAAGAAGACTTCACTGCTAGATGGTGAGGGAGCAATACCAGTGCCAAACAAGGCTCCATCACGCCCTCCAACTGAGCGAAGACCCTTGACATCGGCCGGGAGTAGTGGGGCTGCAACTAAGGGGGGACCCCGGGTGGGTGGTGACTTGGAGAGGTGCGGTGCCCTTCCAGAGCCCTCTATATGCCCTCATAACACCAGCCCCATCCCTCAGTCCTTGCTGAACCTCTCTACCTATTCGACCGAGGACAACCCGGAGGACGTCCGTATTTTGGTGCCCCCTGCCATAGTGGAGTCTAACGTTGGAACTAAGATGGTGCCCCAAATTGACAAACAAGAGTCACCTATTTCTCCCGGGTTTGAATCCATGAGTGACAAATGGAAACGATTCAGTCAGCAGGGCCCTGTGGCGGTAAGAAAATTGTCGGCTAGTGTCCCCTCTGCTGTACATTCCAAAACCATAGTCTACGCTGATGAATCTAAGTACAGGGAGGGGGTTGGAAAAAGGAACATACCTAGAAACAACTGGCCTGATCACAAACAAGCCTCTATAAAACGAGTTAACCCGCACAATCGATCACTGAAACTGGAAAGGGTTTTGGACAAAAACACCTCCCTAATCTTAAATCGTCAAACGATTTTGGAATTGCTTCACTCTATCCCAAATTTGCATTCATTACACTCCTCTGACTTCGACCTTATAGAATTTTACGACAAGCAACAGATGGACTCCGTGTTTCTCCACCTGTCATCACCAGTTGTTAAAACCATGTTGGAGGATTCTACAGAAAGCTTGCTACTGTTAGGATTTGATCTGTCTTGTTGTACTTCCTCCGAAGTCTCTCCCTCAGTAGGTGACCAATCCACTCTTTCCGGCAGCGGAAACATGGGGAGGGACAATGGCCTAACAGTCCCCAAACTTTTTCCTCCATTTCAGGACCCGTTGAATATCGGCAGGGTCCGTCTGGCACTGTTACGAAACTGAATGTGACCTTCAAGCGCGACTCTACGTCTTGAGAAGTGGGAAGTGTGTCTGTGCAGAAAGCCACTAAAAGACCTAATTTGCCTTCTTCTGTTGGTCTTGGCTGGCCAATACCCTGGCGTCTTACCCTTCCTCTTAACAACTCAGACCTTTTTCAAAACATTTTACAAAAGCCATGTTGCATGCTCCTCAACAACTAGCACCGACAGGTTAAAATGTATCTCCTGGAACACTAGGGGGTTTCATCACTTAACATGTCGTAGCAATTTTGATCTAGCTGACTTCAACCTAATAACCCCCCAGGAGACATGGTTGATAAAGCTGCCGACATTGGACGGTTTTGTTCTGTCTATTGTCCCGGCTGTGAAGGGCGATTTGGGTCGACCATCTGCAGGCTTACTCACTGCAGTAAAATCAGGTGGTCCCCTGAAACTTCTGAACTCAGTATCGTCCAACCCTCATATACGAGCAAACACGATTGCATGGGATTCTGGTCTGCTTCCATCTAACAGTTCTGACAGATCCATGATCCAGGTCATTAACATTTACTGGAATCCTGTAACAATTTTGGATGATTCATTCATTGCTTGTTTTGCTTCGAGACTGGATGATTTTTAAACAAACCAGGAGCTTACATACCTTATTATTTGTGGGGACCTATCCCTGATCTTGTGCAGGCTAAGCAGTCCTAACCATGGAATCGTGATGATCTGAAAATCGCCAGACGGGACAAGTGGAACACAATGATGAACTCTAGAGCTATGCACCTCCTCAACGGTAACATCACAGGGGACGTACCCGCCCAACCCACTTGGCAAAGCAGAGGCTTTTTCTCCAACCTAGACTACATCTACGTGTCCTCCAACTTTTTACCTTTGGAACTCATCCTTCACATAATCACCACCCCTCAGAGTGACCACAATCTTCACCTCCTCGAATGGCAAACCTCTGGTCCGTTAGTTCGTGACTACTCTACGATTGTGGTTGACTCTTGCAACAAGGGCCTTCATTTGAGGATGTCGGCTACAGGAGTTAGGGCTTTTTCTTCCTCGTTTACCAAAATCACTCCGGTTGATTATTCTCTGTTGCCGGAATTATTTTGCTCTAGCCCTGCACCTGATGGCTACACTACTAAAACTGGTCGCCATGCATTAGATCCTATTTTGGTGGCGAAGAGAAGATGAGGCCGAAAATTGAGGCGGCTGGCAACTAAAACCAACTCAACTGAAGCACTCAGCAACGCTAAATCAGCTCAGCATGACTATAAAAACTGACTTTGTTCATCTAAACATCTAAGATACCAGAAATATGGTGAAACCATGCTAAGAACATTGGCAAGTAGAGATGCCTGTGCCTTCTGGTCACTTATTAAACCAAATTACACCTCCTCAAGGGCAGATAAATCTAACCCCATCGACAAGGACTCATGGACCAGCCACTTTTCTAACCTTTACACACTAACTATGGCCACAGTGGAGGAGGTCCTGCCTGTAATGAGTAAGGGCCCTTGGGCTCTCATCTTGAACACCCGTGACATAACGGCTTGCATCATGAAACTTAAGATCTTGCGTGCCCCGGGTCCCGATGGTCTCACAAATGTCATGCTTTGTGAGCACCCGGTGGACTGGGCCAAGTTCATTGTGTCCTTATTCCTTATTCAATCAGATTATTACTACTCATCAAATCCTGAGCACATGGAGGAGGGCGATAGTGGTCCCGATCCACAAGAAGGGGGTTCGGTTGGATCCAAGGAACTATCACCCTATCGCCCTCCTGGATGTTATCGGCAAACGGTTCAGTATGATTCTTTAGGACAACCTTAATGCTTGGTGTAGGGCTACTGCGAGTTATGATCAATTCCAGTGTGGATTTGTGAAAGGCCTGGGTATGGCTGTCAACATCCTCCTGCTGCAAATCTTGAAAGAAAGGGCTCGGCATCAGAAAACAAAGATCTATATGGTATTCGTGGACCTTGGCAAGGTGTTCGACCAAGTTGATAGACGCCTGCTCTGGTCCAAAATGGAGAAAAAGTCTGGCAAGAATACTGGAACGAATCAAGGCTATGCACTCCCACACCACCTTAAGAGTCAGACTAAACAAATCTGGACTCTTGTTTAAAGAAATCAAGACCTTGCGAGGGGTAAAACAGGGGTGCACAATGGCCCCTGGCTTTTAAAAAAATTTCTTGGAAGATATGCCTGAGGCTTTTGATCTGATAAGATCATTTTCCCCAAAAGTGGGTTGGGTCTACCTCTCCCATCTACTCTATGCCGATGATGTAATACTCCTCGACCAGATGCCGGTGGGTCTACAGCGGCAACTCGACGCCCTTGATAATTACATCGGACTGAATTGGTTCAAAATTAACAAAGGTAAGACCAAAACCATGAGCTTCGGCACATCTACCAGAGGCAAAAACCAGCCCTCTTGGCAAATTGAAGGTGAAAAAATTGAGAATGTGGACTCCTTCAAATACCTCAGGGTTTGGCTAAGTAACTCCAAGCCGGAAGCACCTATGTTGTCATACTTGGTAGGAAAAATGAAAACCTTGACCTGGCAGGCGTGTGCTTTAAACAGGAAATTTGGACGTTTCATCCTTCTACCAGTTATTCGATTCAACAAAGCAAAGGTTATTCCAACAGTAGTTCATGGGGAAGATGCCATGTTTTCCATCTTAGACCCCTTTTGGTCTCACCTCGAGGGTCTCTTCTGGAAGCGTGTTCTCGGGGTTCCACATTCTACCCCGTTTGCCATTCTTCGTCGAGAATTGGGCCTCTCGTCATTGAGGTGTTCAGTCATCTGGACCAGAATGGCCTTGTTCCGCAAAATGTTCGCCTCTTGCAGACTTATCTACAACGAGACAAAACAACTACATAACCCATCTTTGCAGGATTGGTTCCAGGATATGACCAGCGCTTAGAAATTATTGGCAGCTGTCTTGACCAACTTTTAACTAACCCTAACAGGGTGAAAGAAAAACTGAAAAGGTTTGACTGGATTCAAATACTGCAAGTGGGTTCTAAATGCCAACTGGTGACGCATTTGCCCTCAGACAACTGGAAGTTGAATAGTGTGTACCTGAAACACTTCCCGGATAATTTTTTGCGAGCCTTTTTGAACTTGTATTCGGCACACGAGATCCAGGCTATTCGAGGACTATCAAGAGATAACAAGTGTCGCTTTTGTAGTCAAATGGACGAGATTGAAACATTGGTGCATATTGTTACAAAATGCACCGGACTGAAAGTGCTTCACACATTTTATTTTAGGCATCTATTTTCTGACTTTACTGCTTCTGACCCTCAAGTTTGGTGGTCACTTTTAATTGGTGGTGCGAAAATTAAGTATGTTATAGGCCTGGTTCAATTTCTAGAGCGCCTATCTTTTGACTCTGGTACACTTAGTTGATTGTTTTAAATAGTTTTTTCTTATAGTTCTCTGCAAAGTTGTGAATTTCTCTTTTATTCTTTTTCTCTTCTTCTTTTCTTTCTCCTTTTTCTTTCTCTTTTGTTTTCATCAGTTTTCAATCAAATGTCATTGCTAAATAATTGTTTTACAATTTGAATGCAATAAACACATAAACAAATGAAAAACTATATACATTTAAGAGTGAGGGTTTGCATGGGATGTACGTATGCATCATTTCTATGGGAGTAGAAGTGACACAATTAAGCTTGATTTAATTCCTGCATTCAGTTTATATCTATGTCCTTCACAGATTACACATTATCAAACAAACCTTCATTAGAGTATAATAAGGATGTCTTCGAAGCATAGTTCAGTGTTAAATATATATGTAAAAATCCTTTGGGTGAAATTTAGCAAGATCATTATTTACAAGGAGCTGTATTTAGGCTGCCGAGAAGTGCTTTCTATATCACACTGTGCACACAGATCAGAAATATATTTTGGGTTGGATTGAAATGACCTCTTACTTGTTTCTAAATGCAGTAAGAATACAGTGTTCATTTGCCACTACAAAACCAATGCATTTTAGTAGCATCCTTTCAATACCACCCCCTTTTGGTTCTTAGCAAAATAAATGGGTCTACAGAGCATATTTCATTTAAGTTGGGGAATTCTCATATTCATTTGGAAAGGATCCCTTCAGTTTTTGGGATAAGCATGCACCCTTACAAACTGAAAATCTCCCTGTCAGATAGGCCCTCTCTGATATGATTCCGTGAAGTTAGAACTGCCTCATTTTCCACTTCTCTGCCTAAAACTTGTTTCTACCCTTCAGCAGCCATTATGTAATGCCAGAACTTCACTTTGCCTCTCTGATTAGTCCACCCTCTAGGAAAAAGTGTTATCCTTCCATTAAGTGTTCCTGCTTTGTTTTAAATGTGCATTATTCCCACACTTAAGTCACATTATTTGATTGGGGCAATAATTCCATTGGCTTGCCTCACAGTCAGACATTCCTATACAATACCCTCCCCCAATATGCATTGGAAGTTCATATTTCTATGTATTTTAATATGAGTAATGGGGGGGCGCTGTTTCACTTTTACATGTCTAATGAAAAATTGATTTTCTTATATAATTCATCACAACAACATCCCACATTAATACACATTAATACAACACTGATTTCTGTTATCCTCTGGTCCACACACACATCTGAATATGTGTCAAGAATGTGTGTAATTTATATTCATTAACTTATGATTGAATATAAAAACGTAGGCAGTTCCTGAAAGAAGTGATTTTCAGCTTTAGAACATACTTTGCGGCTTATTTGTAACTGGTTTGATTGTTTTTTTAGGCAAAATCATTTTTAAAGGCACATTATATTATTGATTTAAAGGGTCATTTTTTCTCACATGCAGAATTACAGCTGCCATTTTATTTCTGAATAAAATTGAATCATTACTAGCAGGCCTCTCAGGCATTGATTGATTGCTTTGATTTCTCTATGACAGGTCTCTTTGTTCTCCTTGCATTAGGCACACCTTATGGTCGTGCTTTATGCCTTACTTGATGTCAAAGGTATTCTGATCAGTGAAAAAAGATGTGTTTGATGGTAGCATAATAGTCTGGGATTGCTGTTGGTACTCTTGTTCAGAGGAGAATTGCCTAGCATTTCGGTGCTGGACTGCCCCAGGGCAGGACAAAGACTGATATGTTTTGGGATAGTTCTTCTCTGTGAAAGATAGTGAGCTAAAGACTCTGAGTTAGGCTCTTGTAACTAGGACTCATGTCTGGCAGAGAGTCTCCCAGGACCCCCCTTGTTATCTGCATATTTGATGGTAGCAAACCACATCCTTGTTTTATTTGGTATTTTATCTTTTATCTTGTATTTATAGGAATATTGTGTCATTAGGAGAACTTGCAAAGGTGGGGGCTGCTCATGAACTTGGTGGGCGTGTTGACAGGGTCTTTTGTTCTGGGAGGTTAATGGGCTTCTGTGATGTGATGTGATGAATGGGCATTCCACCACCGGCAGGACTTTCTGATGAGAGCCAGACTTAATCAGGGCTATGGAATGTTCAAATCTGCAGGTTCTGTTAACTTGAATATCCACAAAGGTTATAATATTACGGCAGCCACGTTGAAACCTCATTTAATGTTGCAGGAATTAAGTGATTGCGTATTTCCCTTATAATGAAAAAATGCAAGCCATTCCCATCTAACAACATTTCAATGGATTCATTCTTTTGTGCTCAACATTTTCTAAAATTAGAATTATTAAATACGACAGTCTCTGCATAGGTCAACTAAACAGAGCTGTATTGTCCTCTTTTTAGGGGCCATATGGGAGAGGACTGCACTATATTAAAAACTACAAAACCCATCAAGACGTCTTCCTGCCTTTAGGCTATAGAACTGTCTATGGCATCTGCCAGACACATACACAATCCACCTTTCCCAATTTCAGGTAGGCACACAAGATCCTTCCAAAAATATACATATTTTAATGTCTATCAAATCCATAAAACACAATCATAAATAGATCAAACTACATTTATAAAAAACCTAATGGTTCACAAAAAAGTGCTGTGTCTTTCTCTTATGAACACCATTTCATTGCAGTGAGTATGCATCAAAACACATTTTGCTGTGTTTTTCAACCCGACCATCACATATACCCACAATTGGCTGTATGCTTCCAATACAATATTCCCCCTTTCCTTGAGGAAAAAAGTGTGTCAACACTAAACATGTGTTTCTAGAATCTATATATGATTTAAAAATACAATTCAAACAAATTTATCTTCGTATTTTCCATAGATTCTGCCTTCAGGACACATTTTCTTTACCTCACGCAGTCATGTTATGCGTGTTGCATACTAAGAACGGGTGCTCCCCCGCAGATCTACAAGATTTAAACAAACAGACATACATATAAATATCATTTGTGACTTTGTGTAATGCGTCAACAAAACATACATGTCAAATACATGTTCTACTTTATTTTAAAACCCAAGGGAATAACGTTGATCACCACTAAATCAGAGTTATCTCACCACCAAACCTTTCTGCGTTCAGTGTACAATCTACTCAGTCCATGCTTTTTTGGAACATAGTCTAGCTTACTATTTCATTTTTGCTATAAATATTATTGGTGTACACCAAAGTATTCTCAATCATATCATCACGGATTGTATAGATACAAAACGACCAAACCATTTACATCAAAGGGTGTTATATAAGTACCTCTTATTCTCATTTCCTGGTACATCCCTGTGAACCCTTACAATCTCAATTGACTTTCTGAGCGATTATACAGATGCCTATTGCCACATCTCACCTTATTAATCAGTATTATAAGGTAAGGTAAAGTATTATGTAGATATACATTCAGTCTGCTGAAGTTGAATTTATCTTTAGCATCACTGTCAACAATGCCCCAGCTGATGTATTCACTTACTAACTGTAAACCTGTTTTTGATTGCCAAATCCACTATGAAGGTGATAGCGGCCTAGACATTGGACGGTATATAGCTGACCACATTAGGAAGATTGCCTCCAAAAGATTTCATGCAGGCATGTCTGAAAACAAGGTTATTTTAGATTTCTCATGGACTTTTCTTGAGAAAAAAAACAAGGATCTCTTTGAAGATATACATACAGGTTTCAATTGCGAAATATGTAGCCTCAAGGACTGGTGGCAGTTTGATAAAAAAAATACATATAAAGCTATGTCTAACGTGATATAGTGGCCTAGAAGCAAATAAATATACATTCCCAAACCACATGTCATTAATTGTCATCTGGTTACCGGTAACTCCTGCAGATGTCAGGGCTTTCTTTGTACTACACTTTGGTGCTGGATGCTTCACTTACAAAAGAGGGTAAGCACCTTTTTTTCTGCCTGAAAGGCTGGACACCTTTCCAGAGGAACCAGACCTGCCGAGAAGGGTGGAGGCAGAGCTAGGGTTTCAAAGGAGCATCTGTATGCGCAATGGGGAAATCACACTGGTGGATAATTACTGCAGTCTCTTGTCACGTATTTTAACTGATCATGGGAAAATACAGTCATGATAGCTGTACATTATTCACAAACTGTGACGTCCTGTAATATATTAGTACTCTTAGGACCCACATGGGGCTTAACTAGGTAGGCATATATGTAAGCAATTTAGTAAAATGAGGCAGTTTTGTATTTACATTATATTCTACAAGTGAATAATTACACAATTCTTTACTGTCTTATGAGAAGTCTGTATTTTGAGTCAGGTCATCAGTTATTTTGGTACACAAGGAGAATACTGCAAACATAAGTTCTGGGCTGAGATGCAGTGTCTGTTTTGTTTATGTAAATAGTACCCAATGTTCCAGTAAATTGTAAACAATGTTCTGATGGACTACAATGGACTACGGGACACAGGCCGGATGCACTTTCCATATACTGTTTATGAATATGCCGGGAGTGGTTTCAGAAACATTCTCAGAGCCACTGCGTAAAGAGACCAGGAGACTGTTTATGAATATGTCTGGAGCTTATTCATAAACATTCTAGAAGTATATGCATGAACACACCTAGAAACTATACAAAGGAAGGCTGTGGGATGATATAATTATAATTGGTTATTTATAATGTGCTTAATACCCAGAAGTTTCTAAGCACGGGCCCAGGGATCAAAACTGTGTTGCTCCGCGTCGTCTTGCTTCCAAGGAGAGAACATTGCACCTGAGCTATCATTCCAAGGGGTGGAAAGGGCTGGTCGGATTTGCCACTGGATGCAGTCAGATTGGAGGCAGAAATGAGGGACAAACCAAGCTGGGAACCTTCTCCATTCTGGTTCATGGAGTAAGGAGGGGCTGATTACCCCTCTTTTTCTGACCTGGACATTTTACACCTTTTACAGCATTACATTGGATTTTTGATTATAGAGGTTCAAAATGCTTCTGCTTTTGACTTTGAGAGAACTGTCCATTTTTATTTAGCTGTATAAGGAAGCACCAATCTCATAACTACAGCAGCTCAAACCCATTGGGCAAACCTGCTCAGAATTGACTTGTATTTGCATCATGTTCAACTCAAATTGACACTAGATATCTTTTAAGGATTTGTGGCAATCATTAGATGACAATGATGGAACTGTTTGCGTGTTTTTTGGCATTGGATTTGATATTTTGTGGATTTGTTCATGATTTATGGATTGTACAACTCAACAAGCCTTCCTCTAGCTTCAGAAACATTTCAGCCCACAGCTCTCTACTATCACAGAACACTGCTGTGAGTATTAGAGATGGTTTTTACCAGTTTTGCATTGAGAAAGAGGGAGGACTTACCTTTTCTCGAAGATCCTGGACAGTGCCTTGCAGCACCCCAGTAAGAAAAGAAACTGCCAGTGGCTCTCTCTCCAATTTTGTACCAATTATAGTGCTAACAAGCTACTCTAACCTGAACATCACCTGTTTGTACACGCATCTTCACACTAAGCTCCTTTGCTGCTTGTGGAATTGCACTATGATTTTGAATCTCATCACATCAGCTCAATCACTTTAAGCTTGATTTGATGCAGTGGAAAGCACTCAGAATCTTAGCTGAGCAATGCTGACCCCTAGTGAAAATTGTGTGAATGTAGGTACAGTGGTTCTGTTCCGCGTGCCTTGTCCTGTGGACCCCAGTGACAATTAAGACCTCACTCTATACCCTTTTCTAAAAGAAATATACTTAAACTTTAACATTGCTGCAAATACAATTACCTGCTCACTCCTGCCTTCAATCTCAGAGTGTGCCTTTCAAACACAAGTCTGCATATTCTGTGTATTTCATTACAGGGGTGGATTAATAGAGTTATTATTAGTTTGTCCTTTTAGTTTCATTAAAACCTAGTATTTTCATAGAACCTGGAAGGGAGGTTTAATTTCTTTAATTTGGGTAACACAGTACCATTGTTATTTATTATGCTTTCTTGCTGGCTCACACCGCACTTGAACAGTATGGCCTATAGTTTGCTAAGGAGTGAAGGAGGTATATCATTCATGCTGTGTCTGTTTCACCTTCATGTTTGGGATCACTGCTGGTTTAATAGTAGGATTGAGCAGAGAAAGAGTAGTCATTTGGTCACAATCCTAACCACCAGTTTTTTTTTGGGAGGGAACATGTTGCAGGAGTGGCTGCCACAGCCAAAACCTTAGCCCTGTTTGATGAAGGGAAACGCCTCTGGAAGTAGCAGTTTCAGGGTCTGTTCCCCCATGCCTGATCTTCTTTGTCACAGGCGAGCCACAGAACAAAGTGCAATGACTTCATTGCTTCCAATCCTATTGGACCGAAACACTTCATGAACATTTCAATCCTGTTTTACTTTATTTTTTATTAATGTGTTACAATCCAATACAATAGATTTTTCACATATAGTTATACAAAAGAAGATGAACACATTCATCATTTAAAAACTCTTATTACTTAGAATTCTTAAACCACTGCCTAACCAGTCCTCTTTACATTAATCTAACACAAAAAACCTAATTAATCCATCAAATTCATTGTTTCTAAACTCAACATCCTTCTATCCCGTCTCGCACAGATTGGGATCTCCGTCTCTGTTCTCGCTTGGTTCACTTCTTTTCTTTCTGACCGCACCCAGACTCTCGCCATGCCTCCCTTTCTTTCTGCCCCTTGTGCCCTTACCTGTGGTGTCCCCCAGGGATCCTCTCTCTCTCCAATCCTGTTCAAAATTTATATCTGGGCACTGGTCTGCCTTATCTGCTCCTATGGACTTAATTGTTATTCCTATGCAGATGACACCCAGATCCTGATCCGGCTTGATCAGGATCAATCTGAGGTCTCAGCCCGTCTTCATGATTGCTTTAAGTCAGTCGGTATTTGGATGGACCAAAATTGGCTCAAACTTAATGGTGACAAAACGGAAGTAATGCTTGTTGGTTGCCCTCCCAACCCATCATTATGGACTACCGCTTTTTGGCCCACATCGTTAGGTCCACTACCCTGTCCTGTGAACAAGGTAAAGAATTTGGGGGTCATCCTCTCTGCCTCCCTTTCCATGTCAAACCAGATCTCGGCTGTCTGTCAGTCCGCACATCACCAGATCATGGTACTAAAGAAGGTGCTACCTATGATCCCAGAAACCATGCGTCCCCCGGTGGTGGCGGCACTGGTTCTCTCACGGCTGGACTATGGTAACTCCTTGTAGTTATCCCAGCCGACGGGTCTGCTACAACGCCTCCAACGTATGCAAAATCTGACAGCCAGACTGGCTACTGGTTCCCCCTATGGCGCCCACATCTCACCGGTACTTCACCGTCTCCACTGGCTCCCGGTGGTACAGCGAGTTAAGTTTAAGTCACTATGTATCGTACACCGGGCAATTCATGGCTTAGGAGCGGAATTCCTCCAAGTTAAATTTTCCCGATATATCCCGGATCGTAACCTTCGCTCCTCTACAACCAATCTACTTAAGGTTCCCAGGTTGAATCGGGAAAGACATGGCGGTAGAGCCTTTTCTATTACCGCAGCCAAGCTTTGGAACACTCTGCCATTATCACTTAAATCCTCAGCTAACCATCTGGCTTTCAGGAAAGCTCTGAAGACCACCCTGTTCTAACGTTCTGCCCTTTTTGTGTTCCCTGAGCTTGTAGCTTCCTTACCAGCGCCATGATGCCTCTGGGCAACCGTGCGCTTTACAAATGTATATAACATAACATAACATAGTTTCATGTCCAGAGGAGAGCCTCTGCCAAAAGTCCTCCGTTTTGAGCCAGTCCTCACGCTTCACAAATCGTCTGAAGACCTTAATTCTTTCTTCCAATGTTCCAGGCCATTTGATCAAGATATGGTGAATTGTTTGTTCCATTCGCCCATTACAGAGAGTACAACCACTGTTAACTTCTGAGGTTTTCTAACGCGCTGCTAATAATTGCCTAGTGGGTAATAAACTCATTTGAAATCTCAGAAAGACTTCTCTTCTGTTGGCATTAGGAAACTTTCTTAGACATGTTGATAAAATACCCCTAGGTTTATCCAACAATGAAAAGCTCTTTTGTAGCGTATAGGTTTGTACAGCATCTATCGTCTTGATCCAGTCCGTTGTGAAAAAACTCTGTTAACACCTATTAAATTCACTACCAGATCTTCAACAGTTTTATCATTTCTAGTCAGAATTTCCAACACCACCCGTTTTCAGAGTTCTTACCTAACAGCTTGACGCCCCTACCAACAAGGAATGAATATCTTCATAAAGAGTATCAGGAGTATGTACCAAAATTGATCTATATAGCTGACCCAATTTCCAATCAAGATACACACTCAATTAGCTCATTCCAAGTGTTTGCGGAGAGAGGCCATTGGCAGAGACTGTGGGAGACTAAGGACTTTTTTCCATAAGCTCCCTTTTAGTTTTACCCAGTTCAAACGCCAGACCTGTGATTCAATATCCATGCCGTACAGCAGTGTCGGAAATTACTTTTCCCTTATAGAACTTGAATAAGGGGAATATTGAAAACCTACAATATCTTCTTAATAAGGTTTTTATTTGACAGGTCATCTGTTCGATTTTCCCTATTAGTCTATTCTCCACTAAAACAATTTGACGGTGTGAATTTAACATAAATCCCATGTATTTGGTTTCCTTTGTTCTTTCCAGTATCTCACCATTAAGAAAACATTTTGTACACATTGTTTCTTTCAGTGGATTGCTGAATCACAATACATTCGATTTTGTGGAATTAATGATGAGATAATTATTTTAAGCATAAATCTCTAAACCCAGAGGAAGTTGCTGAAGGCCTTGGGTTGTGTGGTCCAGGAGTAGGATGGTGTCCAGGTATGAGATCCAACACACCTTCCTTGTGCCCACTTTAGGGCTTACTAGAGCCTGAGCTCAAGTGCCTCATTCAAGTCTGCCAGGTAAATGTTAAGGAGGCAGGAGGTCAAGATGCACCCATGCCTCACCCCTCTTTCTGTTAGTATTTGTTTTTATTGGTGTCCTGTCCCATCGAACCTAACCTGTAAGCATGATTTATTATGCAGATGTATTATTAATGAGAGGAGGCTAGGAGGAATTCCCCAGTTTCTCAATTTACGCCACAGGCGTCCTCTATTAACTGCATAGAATGCCTTCGATATATCGACTGAGGCAACATATAGAGGTAGATTGTCTTTTGACCCGGCCTTCCTCCTCATTATATTTATCATTAAGCTGTTTAGTGAAGTTGACATTGTTTTCTAAACCCAATCTGTTCTTTACACAGGATCCATGTTGAGTCTGCCCAATGTTCAAGTTCTTTTAGAATGATAGTTTCAAATAACTTGCTATCCACATCCAGTAGGGCAATCAGGCGATAGTTCTCAGGATCTGCCTGATTGCCCTTTTTGTAAATTGGGAGGAGTATTGCTGAGTTTGAACTGGGTGGGTAACTTTTACTGTGCATTATATTCCTAGACAATATCAACAGAATTTGCAACCAGAGATTTACATTAGACTTGAATATAGTATTTGTGAGACTGTTAGGTCCGGCAGCTCTTGAGGTTGACAACTTCTTTATCAGTTCTGATATTACTTCCCCGGTCAGATGTAATGACCATTGCCTGCTATCCATCAGATCTACAATGCTATTTCCAGGGGTTTAATAGAGTTCTGCAAAATGTTTTATCCCGTCCCCTTCTGTCACCGAATTACTTAGTAGTTGTAATTGAGTTCTTTGATTCTTCTTTATCAATGCCAAGACATTTTTTGCATTAGTACATACTAGGGTACTTAGCATGGCTTCCCCATCTTTCTGATCTCTCAGCTATGTGGACTCCCCACCCAATTGTGATAAACTGACTTCAGGTTTTCTTAAGTATCAAGAACTCCACTGATGATATGCAGTTCTTTATCAGAGTCCTGATACTTTTCCTTAGTTCCTTCTTTTAAGCCAGGTATCCTCATCAAAACCAGGCGGACAAGCTTGCCTCCGATTATAACCCATAGATATTGGTTTGTCGTGGTACCAAATTTAATTTAATGAAGTTCTCTGGAGTGAGAACTAAGTCCAAAATGATTGACCTCAGAACCAACCATGAAATAATTTTCGATTTTTATTTAATTTTGTTCAATCCCCTCTAAACTTTGAGATCCTTTTCTCAGTCTGATTCACTTCCAATTTATGGGAAAATATTTTACCTGTCTCAGTACCTGTTAATTTAAATTGAGCAATTAGCATATTATGATCGCTCTTGTCTGATTTCCATGTGAACTGGGGGCTTCCAGCTCTTTAAGATGAGTAGCAATATCCTTGAGATGGATGGGGATGCAGATTTTAATCAAACATCAATAATTCAGATGACACAAATAGCTTGGCAAAAGGTTCATCTGTTTTAATATAAATAAGTAAAACAGGGAGTACAACGAACATCAGTAATCACTCGATACTCAACTCTCAACGCATTTAAGAAAAAACATATTTTTATATACCAAATGTGTCATTACTGACGTGTAGACCTGCGTCATTACCAATGTCATCCTACGTGGCAAGTTCTAAAACCTAACGGGAAGCGGGATTGGCTCTAAGTGAACTACTAAGTATAGGTGTAATATCTGTATAGAGGAACACAGAGAAATAATTGGATAGTCAACAACAGGTGGGACAACTAAGCCCTTCCTTCAAAATGGCCACAATGAATGTCACTAAATGTATGACGTCCCATTGGCTACACAACTATAGGACCCCCAGCTATGTGGCCCTCTGCAATTGGCTGGCTACTAACCCCTTTCAATAACTTTCCACCTACATGAGCAGCATGAAGACTGAACAACCAGGTGCGGCTGAGCTTGTCTCGATACCAGCTTCTCACCAATTAAAAGGACACTCTATCATCACCTCAATGTTTAGTATCAATTAGTGTCTTAAATTGGCCTTGGGTTTGTACTGTTCTCTGGGATTTCTTAAGGAGTATGGGTACTGTCTGGCTTCCGTGCATAGGTGTGATCTCCTCATGCATCCAACTTTCTTCCATCACATCACTGGACACCATAAATCGAGCCTTCATTGTGTATTTAACTGTATTTTCCAATAGTCCTCTGATGTCTTTGTTTATACCTGACCTTCTTGAACAGGAGCCTCTGTTCTTTCACGTTAATTGCATATAATGTCAGCCAATTTTAGTTCAGATAAGACCTTGGCTCTTTGGCTCATCCAACTCCTTAGCTGAAATATATTCTGTTTAATTCAATTGCTTTTGTAACTGCGACGCTGAATTCAAGGCCTTCCTCATTGTCCAAAACTGCTATATACGTAGTGGAACCTTCATTCTTTATTCAATCTATATGTCTGTATGAGGTATATATGTATATGTTGGTACTTGCTGCGATCTATTTACTATAAGCATTTGGCTAGCTTCATGATTGCTTTGCTGCTTGCGCTTCATTGCATCTGTACACGTTTTAACTAAGTTTCTTCATCAGGTTTGTGGCATAAGTTTCTTCATCTTGATCCCAAAATGTCACTTATCCTTAGTACATCTTCATTCTTCATAAATCGTCTGCCTCTCAGGTCTGATTATCTTCCATCTATGGAATTGATTCAGTTTCGTATGCCGTCACCATTCATTCTGGTCATTCAGTTTCTTTGTCTCATCAGGAATCGCATTCAAATGCCCATCACATTGTCTTGGATGTAGGTATGGTTTCCTTAATTGATACTTTACTTGCCATATTCTCTCAGGTATAGGCATGGGTACTGCACAGTGTTGTTGCTCTTCTTCTTGCCTTCTGATTGGTGTAGTATATGTCACATACTTTGGTTCATACTTCTCAGGTAATGTAGGCGGGGTAGGTGGAGTAGGGGTACTTGGCTCCTCCTCTACACTCCCCTGTCTGGGTGATTTATCGACCACTCTCACATCTTCTTCCATATCTAGACATCCTAGTCTGAAAAAGTGCTTCTTAGGGATCTATATTCTCTGGACTCCTTTCATGCATCCAGCTAACTTTGCATGCTCATCTTTGTTCCATGTCATGAGCGTGCACTGTCCACTTGGACTGCAGTAGATCCACCTTTCCACATACTTCTTGTAGTCCTTTGGATACAGGCACTTTGTTCCCTCGGGTGCATGGATGCTAGACTTCACAAAGTCTCTGATCTCTTCATCCGTCAAGTCTTCAGGCTTCCATCCTGGTTCAACATCGATCATGATCTTCATCCCTATGGCTTTTTTTTGCAGTCTTCTTACACTGCATGATTATTAACTTCATCACACAGAATCCAAGCATCACTAATAATAACAACGCTCCAAGAAATTTGAACATATCTGCCATCCATTGTGGAACCCATGAGAAGAGATTTCCAAACCAGCTGTCATCAGCAATATCTTCTACCTCTTCTATCATCTGGCCATGGAGTTTTGTCAGCATGTTTATGGCCTCTGTCAAAGTTCAATTTTCGTCATCGTGAGAAGGTATAAATGTGCAACAAGATTCACCAATGGCAAAAATACCTCCATCCATGACTGTAATCATATGCAGAACATATCTGTTCTGGAGAGCCATTAGTCTTACAGCTCTCAGTTCTTCTCTGATTGCATTGAATTATTTTATAGTTGTGTTAATTGTCAGTAGTAATTGCCATCTTGTGATTTGTAACCACTTTGTATTTGCTACAACCTGGATTCTTGGCATAAAGATCATTGTGAACACTGATGAGGTCTGGATGAACAGCCTGTGTTCATATGGAATGGCATGAAAAGCTTCTGTTGATTTCGCAGAGAAGTAATTCTCTCTCTTTGTTCGACTTATCATCTCCACTGATCTCCTCCTTCTTAGGTGAGCATCTGCTTTTGTAAAACTGTCAATGTTCAGGTCACCTTTAGGAATCACCAATGCAGAGACATGGACATTCACTATTGTGCAAATTCCTCCCCAGTCTTTAGGCAAGCTGAGGTAGGCTTTTGATCCACAAGCCCAATAATGATTCATTATTACTGCTGTTCCATTCACCATTCCTGGCGCATCAAATATTCGTCCACAGTTCTGATTTGCTCTCATTTTTCTTGTACTATTGTTCCTGAAGCAACACCTAGAATTTTCTAATGGTACTATCATTTGGTCCTCCCCTGTCTTCAACCCATGTCAGTAGTTTAGCAAGTTTTGGCCATAATGGCTTGCATCCATTCTGCATTATGTCAATAGTAGGTTGATTACAGCCAATAACTACCCATGCTCTGCAGATCACCACTCCTTTTTCCCATCCGGATGGTGATAGTACTGTCCCACAAATCGGCATTTGTCCTCTGTTCTTCCATCTGCAAGCTTCTTCTGTAGTTTTTCCCTTGACATCAAGTTTTTTGTTCACTCCCCATCTAATACCAGCTCCTTTCACTCCTGGTTTCTTATATTTGATCACGTGATTTCTCGTCTGGGCTCTGCTTCTTGTCTTTATATCCTGTATGTAGTCTTCTTCATCTGGATCTGTCTTTTCAGTTGCCCATTTAAGAGAAGCATTGCATACCGTAAATTGACCTCTTGTCTTACAAAGTGCTATGTGCAACAGGCAATGCACTGTCTGGACATCTATTTCAATTGCTATGAAGGTTTTTGACTTCCCCATGCTGTATGGCAGGAGTGCACATACGAAGCAGTCTTCTTCTGACGTCCTTCTTCCAACTTCGTTCATGAGTTGGTACCATATGTTGTTTCCCAAGTGTGCTGTGCTGTCTAGATAATCATTCAGTTCATAATTGTCTTCTTGGGTGCTTCTTTTAATTCTCAAAGTCAATTTGTAGTTTGCTATAACCACATCTCTGAACATATCAGTATAGCTTATTCTGGCTGGCTGATTTGCAGGAACATCCATCCGGGTTGCCTGAGTAGTAGACAGTTCAGTAAGTCTTTCTTTATCCCTCTGTATTTTTCTGGCAATTGCTATAAACAGCCATATTGATTCTGCTATTATCTCTGCACGTGATTGTCTTGTGGGACTTGTGCTTGGGCTTTTTATCACTGGATCAGGTGTGTCTGCATGCATTTTCTGTGTGGGCCCCACCTTTGTCAGTCCCTTATTCTGCTTGTTTTGCCGACCCTGTCTCCGGCGTTCAAAAGTAGTGTTTGAAACAGGTTCTATGTGTGATGTATTGCTAACAACATCCAATTCAATCCCAGGTACTTGTCCATTTTTGTAGGAAGGGGAATGACTACAAATGGCCTGCGTTGTTTTGTAGTTACCACGTTTACTTTTTTTCCTTCTGCTCAAAAACGTATATAGGAACTTTTGCATCATTTGCTCCTATATAAAAAGCAGTTCTAACTGTCAATGAAAGCAGTATTAGTATGAATACAATACATTTGTAAACAATGCAATGGTAGGTGAGTTGACAGCGCCTGCCTTAGGGCAGTATGACCGTCAATCCTGTTGGGGCAGCACGAAATTGCTGCTCTGGTTCCCCTTCTCGATCATTTGATGTTAAGGAAGGAAAACTATTTTTACTGGCACTGCATTTTAGATTTGTTTCTGGAACCTTTGTCGTCTTCTACAGCGTTCATCCTCGATCAGCTTAGCTGCTTTCTGGGACCCATTTTTCCACCAATCATGGTGCAAATATTCTTTTATCGTGAATAAAGATGATTTATGTGTAACGCTCACCTGATTCCCGGAGAGGCGCCGGTCTTGACTGGGTGAATGCCGTATCTTCAAAGGTGATGTGTAACACACGGTTGGCTCTTTGGGCTGGACCTCTGTGCACTGTATGTCTGACTCGAAGAGTAAGATGTCTGCAGATAGAAAATATGGGATTAATGAACTGGGGTTATTGGGTGCCTCTCTCCTCTTCCCTTTCTCTTCTCCTGTAGAACCCCAAAGGTTAACGCCCTCACCTTAGGTAAGTGAACGCCGAGCTCTCCATCTGCCTCGGGGCAGGGTGCCCTAACCAGTTTCTTCACTGGATAAGGGTGCAGGCCTCTTGACCTCAGAGGACTGCTGTCCGTCGTTAACTGCACGAACGGTAAGTTCTGGGCACTTCAAATGTCGTAAAAGTCTTTTGTAATGATATCTCTTGTTTTGCAGGGTTCCGGCGATGGCGGATGGCGGGCTGATGAGAGTTGAGGATCGAACCCGCGTGAGGAATAGAAGCGCCTGGAAGCACGTAAGTAAGCGCTTGTAGCCTGCTTCACGATGTGCACTAACTGTCCCTTTTATCTTGCAAGTACAAGTTCAGAGCTTTAGAGAAGCTAAAGGGTGCTGGAATACCCACTGGATTCGGCGTGGGAAGGAGTAATGGCACGTGAGTAATAAAGATGCCCAATGTCTTTAAACGCACCTTCTTTTGTCTTTCAGATGCGGGATGCAGCGCCGAAGGCCTCCGGAGCGTGCGAAGAGCTGGTAAGCTTTTGTCTTTCAGATGCCGGAATGCAGCGCGAGGCGTTGGTGACAGCCGATGGACCAGGTAAGAGATGCGCTGCCACTGAAGACCGTAGTGCTAACCTGTTCTTTCTTTGTCTTTACAGGTGCTGCTGAAGACTGGATTCCAGGATGGTAAGCCTTTGTTCCCTTAGGCCCAGGATCAGAAGCAGAAGACACGATGAGCGTTCTGCTGCAGAGAATGCAGAATAACACAAAGCAAGATTCATCCATCGGGTGTGGTTTAAATAGCCTCCTGTAGTGCTTAGGTGTCTCCTTCCACAGCCACGCCTAGGTAAGAAAAGAGTTCCTACTTTCCAGAAGAGTTCCAGTGTTCTGAACCTAGGGAGTGGCTCCTGCCCCACCCAACAGGAAAAGTAGTCCCAAACAGAAGAGGATCAGGGGTTCAACTGGCAGGTAAGTAAGCAGCATGGTCTGCTGCAGGTAAGTCCACCCAAGCATTATGAGCCCGGCGCTTCCAGCGCTGGGACTGGGCATCTTTATGAGCCTGGTGCCACTGGCGCCAGGACAGGGTCCAAAAGGTCCCAATTGGGACTGGCTGGCACTCGGAACCGGGGTTATGGGTCTGCTTCCAAGGGAGTCGGGCAAGTCCTGATCTTTTGGAAGCAGAGATCATGACATTATGTGAGCTGCGATGAACTATGCTTCATTAACTAGTTTCCCATCTATACCTCGAATCTGCTTCAGACCAGATGACATTGTAGGTTCCCTGTAAGCATGAACACAGTTTTAAGTGTTATCACTTCCTCGATCTGTCCCTCAGAGAAAAATTTTCTATACAGCTCTGTGGTTTCTTTCAGAATAGATCGGCACCTGGATTATTATACCCTCACATTCAAATTTGTAGTATTTCTTGGGTACCTTAGAAATCACATCACTACTGTGTGCCTTCCAATGAGATGCGGGTAGTCTTCAATTAAACGAAAGAACACCACACTGACCAGTCTATGTGCTGCATTGGGTGATAGGGGCATTTGTGTTTTCTTCACTGAACTCAGGCAATTTCAAAAACTCTTCAGTGATGATTATAAGCAGTTGTCTAAAAATGTTTTCGTTGTCAATATTGCCAAGAAAATCTGGTATGCGACTAGTCCTCCCCACCAGTCACGGATAAGTGTGCAATACCAACTCAAAGTAAGCATGTGCCTAGAAAGGTCATCACTGGGTAACACCATGAGTAACTCCGAACAAGAGTTCTGTTTGGAATGAATCGGGATACTGTATTCTTTTCCAATTGCTGTATCCACAATCAAAGTTTGGCAAATCCTTAATTTTATCATTGCTTAAGTGTGCCTCAGTCCAAAGTTAATAACCTTTTTCACTTTTCTCATCAAGGCTTTACGAATGTCTCAGTCCAAAGTTAATAACCTATTGTGGCTTTCAAGAATGCAGATCTTCCCTTAAACCTGCAACTAAAATGCACAGAGTGTTTGAATGTATCGTTTTACCCTTTTATTTGTAGCTAAAAAGGTAATGTCCAAATTAAGCTACAGTCCAACTAAAAGTTCTTCTTTCTTTACACTTGACAGGTTATGCGTCCTTCTTCCTCGTCATGGATCTCATCTTCACGTACTGTGGTTCTTCCCCGATGATTGTAGCTTCTTCGCGGTGGGGTGTAAGCAGAGGTGTCTCTCCGGTGTATATCTTTATTTCACCCCGGAAGATCCAAGCTCGCCTCCCCAGCACTTTGACAGCAGATGACAGTGACGTACTTGACAATGAAAGGACCGTGAAAGCGGGGCTCGTCCCACGTTTTCCTTGTATGGTTACGAATCGGGATCTTATCCCCTGGGTAAATTCTTGGCCGTACAAATTCGGGACTTTGGATTGTTGACGTATCTCCTTCTGTGTTCTGTACTGCTGTACACCCTCACCTCTGTAACTTTCCTGAAATTACAAAACTACTAGATGTTAAACAGTTCAAGCAGTTTTGCAATTCAAGTCCTAACACTTCTGATGTTAGCTGAGCATGACTTCTAACTCGGGATGGAAGCATTAAAGGAATTCTCATTCTCCTGCCAGTCACAATCTGATGCGGCATAAGATTGTGGTCAGAACCTGGTTGGTTCCTTAATGCACACAATGCCAGTGGTAGGCAGTGCAACCACCCTTTTTTCAAAGTAAGCTTCAATTTAGCTATTCTTTCCTTTAACAGGCCGTTGAGCATTTCACATGTTTTGTTCCGAGCAGTGAAGTGATCCGCTCGAAAACTGCGTTAACAAAATGCGGTCCATTATCCGATCTCATTACTTCACACACCCCCCATCTGGGAAACACTTCCCGCACCAAAAACCTGACTGCACAGGTAGAGTCTGGGTGCGTACACGAACCTTCCTCTATCCATCTAGAGAAAGGAACTACTACAACTAAAAGGTATCCGTATCCATTACAAACTTGTATCATGTCGATATACAAGTGCTGAAAAGGGCCATTTGGTCTTGGGATCACCCGCCTCACTATGCGTAGTATATGCCCAGCCGTGAACTGCTGGAAAATAATATAATTTACCATACAAAAATGCAACATGTTCCCTTAGGTTTGGTACAAACCAATCCTCAGCAATGGTTACAACAAGATTCACCCTAGTTGTATATGTTGGATAGTGTAATTGTTCTAACGCTATCTTTAATAATGCTACAGGCATTACTGGTTTACCAGTGCTGTCTTGTGGCCACAATGCTTCAGAGGAGTTTAAAGAACACCTTTTTCACTTCCATAAGTTCTTTTCTTCTTGCGGTGCCTTCCCTTGGAGTTCTACTATCTGTGTTTTAGGCATATGATTGCATCCCTCGTCCACGTTTAATATTACAGTAATTCTTTCATTTACATCAATGGTTTGAACATTCATTTGTATTTGCTATGCGCTTGGCTTCAGCGTCTGTTGCTTGATTTCCGTGCGAGATAAAATCTGTCTCTTTTTTGTGGGATGCACATTTAATGACTGCTATGCCCACTGGGAGTTGTAGTTCCTTAATGAGCCTATCCAATAAGGCTGCGTGCTGCACTGGCGTGCCATCCGCTCGGAGGTACCCCCTCCTTTTCCAGCGTGCCAACCCTGCGTGCAGCGTCAATGTCACATAGGCAGAGTTGCTGTATACTGTCACTTCCTGGTCTGTGTGATTCTCGACTGAGAGTATCAACGCCAATAATTCTGCAGCTTGCGCTGAATAATGAGATGGTAATCGAGTACTTACATTTGCCAAATGTTTCACTACCGCGGCACCTGTATATCTGTGCCCGTCATTTTGATGGATTCTGGAAGAACCATCAATGAAGACAATCTCTCCTCCTGCAAGTGCATTCTCCTTTACTCTAGGGAGCTCATCACAAAACTCTTCATAGTTTGCACAATCATGTATAGGCTCTCCTTCTTTGATTGGCTCAGCTATAAACTTAGCTGGATTCACTATTTTACATCAGACTATTTTAATCAATGGAGTCGATATGATTACCTCATAAGCAGAAGCCCTTGAGTAGTCAACGTGTCTTTTGGTTTTTCTAAAATTGTTAATAACTCATGTTCAACAAATAACGTCATGGAACATCCCATCACTATGTTTGTTGCTTTCTCTATAGAGAACGCGCCAGCTGCTAAACATTGTTCACATGGAAAGTGACCTCTCATTACTGGGTCCAAAATTCCACTGTAATATGCAAGGGGTTTGTACCCCAATGTAGTTCTCTGTGTAAGTACTGCTGTCATAAAAGTACCATCTGTGTGTGAGAATAAAAAGAATTCCTCTGCATAATTGGGAATCCCTAAAACTGGAGCCGTGCAAATGACTTTTTTCTATTCATCAAACCCTTCTTCGATTGCCTCAGTACACACAACTCTTTCTTTCGTAGCCTCTGCTTTCTTTAATGCCTGCAAAAGCGGCCTAGTGAATGAGCTGTAGTCAAAGACCCATGCTCGAACATAATTGCATAATCCATTTTTTTTATCGTGTGTGGCTTGGCTGTTTTTAAAATGGTCTCAGCTCTTTCGGGAGTAACTTTCCTTCCCTCATGTGAAATCAATTGGCCTATGTACAACACTTCTTGATGACAATATTGTAACTTTTCCTTGTCAACCTTATATCCTTTGTCAGCAAGTATAATCATCAGCTGAACAGAATCGTGTCTGTACTCTTCCTTTGTGGTGCTGCAAACTAAAATATCATCTACATATTGCAGCACAGCGCTTTCTAAAGCAATATTGCTCAAGTCCATCTGGAGGACTCTGTTAAAAATCGATGGGGACTCACAGTACCCCTGGGGCAGTCTTGTGCTTTTTAATCACACTTGTCTAAAAGTGAACAATGTCAAATCTTGTGAGTCTTTATGCAATGGGAAAAACACATTTTCAAGTCAATCACCGTCAAATATTGTGCATCAACAGGTATATTACATAGCACCAGTCTAATGAAGCAAAGCCATATTTCCTCGGACTATAGCTGCTTCTATGTATAAGGGGACAATTCGCCCCTCTTCTTCATCCATGGGTATCTGTGGTCTAAATAGAAACTCATCTGGTATTCTCAAGGTTTTGACTACTAGCCATGGCATCCATGTTAACAGAATGCGTATCCCATAATGGACCACTTCGGGTTCCAATGGTATTGCTCTAGGCACTATTTGTCCTGCGTATGCCCTGATCATTTTGCAAACGTTTAAAATAATGCATCCCCGGTGTTGAGCATACTATGCCATCATCTGTAAATGAAATGGTCATATTCATTTTTGTCATTAAATCACGTCCTAATATGTTGACAGGTGTTAGCCTTGAATAAAGCAGTGGCACCTTCATGTCACACTCTACTATAGAGACTGGTAATTGTTCTGTAAAAGGAACACGACTCGTAGCTCCTGTAAAGCCTGAGTATTCATCGCATCGGCAGAAATAACAAATTTGCCCTCACGTATACACAAGTGTGTTGCACCCATATCCACTAGGATGGAGTAAGCTTTGCCGCCTATAATTACATCTATCCTTGGCTCCTCGCTGGGATTTAGCGTAATAGATAGGACTGAACAAATCAGGTCCCCCAGTGAGCTGTCCTATTGCGGGTACAGCCTCACTCCATCACTCGTGAATGGATTTCCTCCATCAAGAGTGACACCTCCTATTCTACGTCTCATAGGCTGCTCTGTGTTTGTGTTTTGCTGAAGTTGCATAGGAGATTGCTGTGATTGCCCTTGCTGTAGATTACCTGTCATTTGCTGTGGTTGCAAGCCTCTCTGCACTTTCGACGTTTGCTGCTGCATTGTTTGATCTTGCACAACTCCATTTCCACTCTGCTGCGAATATGCAGGTGGATTTGGCATACCCTGTCTTGTAAACTGAGCATTCTGTACCATCCCTTGGCTTCTACACATACGAGCTATATGCCCTGTTATTCCACACATCCAACACACAAGTGGTTCACTTCCCATCTGCCCATTTTGCATGTTTTTATTACCATTTTGAACATTCTTAAACCCTTGTTGGTTGTTCTGAAAATGTCCTTGATTATTCTGACAATATCCTTGATTACCTTGCCAACCTCTCCCTTGATATCACCTTCCTCTTGGAGCATATCCATTATTTGTCTGATCAAACTGTCTTTGGTTATTTATTTGCAGCATAGGTACTGCTTACTGGGGGTTCATTTCCCCTTCGATAGCATATTTGGATAACTTTTACTGCACTAACTTTGCTTCTTCGCCTTTTTGTGCATCGTCTTTTTTGCGATTCTTATCCTGTAGAGGTCTGCAATAATGTGCAATGGTCAACTGAATTTCCGACCATGGTTTTGCTTCTATCCCCACTAATTTCTTGAGCGGCTTCTGCACTTGCTCTGGCAGCCCTTGGCATAATATATGATAAAATACAGGTATAGATTTCTCCCAACCCACCCATGTTTCAAGCGACCAATGCGTCTTGAAAACTTTGAATATAAAGCAACGGATCCTCTCCTACTTTCATCTTTCTTATCATAATAGCTCCCATATCAGACTTCTCCGGATATAGCACTTGAAGCGCTTTCCAAATCACTGCTCTACAGTCATTAAACGGCGGCCATCATGCGCGGTGTTGACTGTAGTCACACCAGGGTAACCTGCTCGCGTCCATACATCATCAGCTCTTTCACCAAGTATGGCGATTAGAAGACCTTTAATATCTCCTATAGCTAATGTATTCCCTCCTGTCATTTTTTCTAACTCATGTATCCATTTCCCAGTGCCGAAAGTTAAATTGGGAGTTTACATTTTAAGTTTTCCCTGTCCATTTGGGGCCATGATATATACTGTGCTCTGGCTCCTCTTTTTTCTAACAAAGGGAACTGCGATACTCCAAATTCATTCTCATCTCTCATCATTTGTCTATCTATTGCTGAAGTAAGATTCCCACATCGCCGTCTACCTGGCAATTACCTTAGCCAGCTTACATAGGGCAGGTACTCCCCCCTCTGACCATGGGGTTGCCCCTTATGTCGGTCTGACTGTGTCAGTGGCTCTGATGCCTTAGACATAGGAGGTAAATTTAAATCCGACCATCTTGCTTCTTTATCCAATGGGGGATGTTCTTCTAGCTCACTTATAAAACTCCTAACTTCCCTCGAGTAGGTTTCCCTTTCTTCGTCTGATACTTTTGGTGCCCAACTTGTGCAACTCCTCTCATCGTCATCTCTATTTATTGTTAACCTGTCAAAAGACAGCTCCTTTTGTCACGTACTACAGGAGGCTTCCTCTGTGTCATACAACTGAATACTCTCAAGCCGCTAATTTTTCCCCTTCCTTTGTGCTTCTTTCTGGGCTTGGATTTCATGATATACTTTATCGATCGTTTCCCCAATGCTTTGTGAATCAAATTCATCTTCCAGATTTACTCCAGAAGTGTTTGGAAATGGCTCAGACTTGGGAAAGAATTCCTCTATGTCTTCCCAGTTTACCCGTGGATTGGGATCTCTTACTTCCCTTTCCAAATCCTCAAGATCACGTGCTCGCTGTCTCCTTTTGCTTTCCATGTCATCATCAACTTCTCTGCACTTTCTCGCCTCTTCTCTTTTTTTATCTTGCTCTTTCCTTTTCATATGCCGTTGTTCATTTGCCCTTCGCCTTTCCTCATCCCTTCACCTTTGTATTCTTTTCTCTCTTGTCATTTACTGTTCATCGGTTTCTATTCTTTTCTCCTTTAGTCTTTCTTTTTCCTCAGGTGTTCTTCTTGTATTATCACGCTTTCTTTGTTCTTCTGCTCTCTCTTATTTTTTAGCTTGCTCATCTTGATAAAACTGCTCTTGTCTTTGTCTCTTTTCTTCTCGGTCCTTCATCTCTCAATCGTTTCTCCCTTTCTTTGTCTCTCCTGTCTTGTTCGTCTTGGTCTCCCCTTTGTTTTACATCTTCGATGCCTTTACCATCGAGTTTAAGTAAAATCTGACCTCCCAACCATTTGTTCTGTACGAGCGCCAACTCATCAGTTTTATCCTTATCTCCCTTCCGTCTCTTTGTTTCTCTCCTTTTATCTATAGATGTATTTGCTTGATCACCTCTCTCCTTGTCGCGTCTCTCCTTGTCCCTCAGGATGACTTTTGAGGTTATATCTTCCTCCGTGTCTTTCTCTGGGCCCTCGTCACTTCTTTGCGTAGGTGACTCGTATGATGGATTGCTATATCCTGTCGCTGCTTTAAGTTCTCTTAATGGGTATAACCCTTCATCTTTCTTATTCTCGTCTTTTATTTCAGACAGGGTGGGCTGAGTATCCAAACTAAAGGAGGCTCCTCCTCCTTCTCGTGTTCATACATTTTCCAAAGCTGTAGACTCTTAATGCGCTTTTCTAACTTTTTTCCTGTGTACGCAGCATGAAAATATGTCATCATATGCTGTAGAACTGTTCTCGATAATGACCCGCATTGGGGCCACAGCATAAACATTTTTTCTGCGGTCCCTTTAACCCATTCTGCACTGTACTTTTTAAGTTTAAGCGCATGCTTTGGTAGCTGTTTGCAAAGATGCACTAATGACGTAACTTCTTCCATTTGTAACTTTTATTTCTCCTTTAATTATCACTTCGCTTATGTTCTAGTTACAGTTTTCAGTTTTATTTTTCAATCAACATACAGTTATGAGCGAGCACCAATCGTCGCAAGGTCCAATCCCATTTTTAATGCAATTTTTTACTTTAATCTTGCTAAACACAACCATTTGTTAAATGGGATATCATATCGTGCCTCCTTTATTGTATATATTGGCCTAAGCCCAGTCGCTCTGCGAAGAAATCCTCATTGCAAAGTTCTGACCTTAGAATGATTTAGCCGCCATTTTAGGTTCATCTGCCATTTTGATTCTCGCTCCAAAGTCACCCTGTGTTCTAAAATGGTGGACAGTGTTCTTCTGTTTGTAACTTGGCCGTCTTGACCTCTACATGTAAGTTAATGTCTAAACTGCCCGCAGACCAAATGTTAGGGTCATGTTATGAGACCTTGTCCTTCGTTGACCTGTAGATCAAGGATTACCTGTGCCAACGATATTGATCCGTGAGTATATATTAAGCACAATGTTGTTTAAATACTGAATGTGAACACTTGTTGAACTACATTGTATAAAACATGTGTGAAGGCTTAATGTTAAATCCAAAGATACACTGTTGCCATTGTGACTTATTTGTGTATAAACCGGGAATAATCCATATGCATATAGAGGAATAAATTAGAAGTGAACTCGGCATGAACCCCTAGCCCGAGGAATGATTAACCTGTAGATGGGCTGGACATCATGTTAGAAATTGTATAAAAAGAGTGAATGTTCTGATGTACAGCCCCACTCACTTCTCACACCGAAAAGGCTGGTATTCGCAGTGATGTACTGAGGGCCTGATAGTTATTTGATACTTTGTTCCTTTGAAAACTGTTCAGTTATAGAATAAAGATCTGTGTATCTTTGTAAGCCCGTGTTTGGTGTATTTCCTTTTGGGGTACTCAGCCTCTATATTCTTGCTTTTACAGATGGCGCCCGAATAGGGACCCTCAAGATTGATGCCAGCTCGTTGAAGGTTGACGCGGCTATCGGACCGGGATTGGACGGTGTAAAGGGGGCCCCTTTCTTGGATGAGACGCGACACCTCAGCAGCGCTGCATGACCCGATCCCTGGACGGTGAGCACGTGGTCCGAGTCGGCATCTTGACGAGGGTCCATATTTCGAGGTGTGCAGATTTGCCGAAATGACCAACCACGAGGAAATCTTTGTTAGAAAACTTTGGAATCCGATAGAACCTCCTTAGGATTTGATCAGGTGAGTCGTGACCCGATTCTTAAGTATCCTGATAATTTGTTTTGGTGCATTGCACTCGCGAGTTCAATTATTTACCAGGTAAAACCAGTATTCTGATATGCCTGAGAAATTGTCTGCCTGCTTCAGGGCATTATTCCGCAAGGAAAGACACTCTTTGGAATTTGGCCATCCGGTGCCAATGGAGGGGTCACCGGCATGTACTATGTACTGTAAGCACGACATTGGTAGTATAGTATTTAATGATATTTGGCACAGACAAACTAGACATGCTTCCGAACTTCAGTGGCCAATGAATGGTATTTTTGAAATCCCTCGTATTGAATACTTAGAATCTATATTATTGAAGAAAAAGGCTAGACCTGCAGCATTTGTTGTATTACAGAATTGGAAGAAAGAAGTTTTGCAGCAGCTTAAGAGTAGAGAAAAGCATGTACGCCGTCATATGACGAACGCCGAAAAAGCGTTGTTGTATGACCAAAATAAACAGTCTGAGTCAGTTAGGAATATGGATAGGGCTTTTTCACTTGAGATCCAGAAAATGTATCCTTCTAAGGACTTTCATGTTTCTGATGAACTTATCGATAAACTTGTAAATGAACAAAGGACTGGTTCCACTGCGCCACCTCCATATGTTCTTCTTCCTGCTGCTTTACCTCTCCCTGCTGTTATTCCTCCTCCCGCAGTTCCTCCTGCTCCTCCTATTGTTCCTCCTGCTGTTCCTCTTCCTCCAGTCGTTGTTCCTCCTCTTGTCGTTGCTCCTCCACCTGTTCCTCCACCTTTGCCTGCTGTACCAGTAATAGCACCTCTGTTTCCTGATGTTCAAAACTTGCCTACTCTCCTTCTTCCATGTGGTTCTACACCGCTTGTAATAGATCGGGGAGCGGGATCGAGGGTTGTAACTCGTAATACTGTATCTTCAGAGAAAAAATGGGAGTTAACTATGTGGGCTAAGCATTGGATGGAGAAGGGTGAACAAGCTGATGTTTTTGCCACACTTTCTAATATAGAAAATCTTCCTGAGAAAAACGTTTTTATTGAAGGATTAGGAATTCATTTATGTATAATGTGGAACAGGCTAAATAATATAGATCTCCCACAAGGGTTGAGCGATCTGAATACTTTAGCATTCTCTAGAGATACTGCGGAGAAGGTGCTAGAGCATGTTGAGAGGATTCTTGAGTATAGAAGGGAGCTGGAAATGTTACGGTATGATGATGAAGATGGTGATAGTTTGGACGTTATGTTCATACAGAAACAGTTCCTTCCTTGTCGAAAATCGATAACTGAGGAAACGCGAATCTGTACGAAAGATGCGATTAGATGGATCTCAGACACGTCGATAACTGTTGAAGTATATGACACGTATAGTCAGTATACGCCAGAAATGCAGAGGAAAGTGATACCGGTAATGGTAGAGTACCTACAGGATGAGTGTGTAAAAAAGAAGATTTGTTGTCCCGCAGAGTTATTGAGCATTTATAAGAGGGCTTTTTCATTTGACACTTTTTCAGCTGCTTTAGCGCTCGATTTGGCTCTGTTGCTTAGTAAGCGTTCAGAGTTGCCTACTTCTCAGTTGCCTATAGGTCCCTCCGACAGTTGTCCCAAAAGTCGAGGTTCCAGCGGATGCTGGAACGGGTGCACAGGCCTATGAAATTCCTGCACATTATGTGTCGCAGTTCGTTCACGTCCCGTTCTTGAGACAGGAAGTGAACACCATTAAACAATCTATTCCCGACATTAGGAAGAAACCGGCAGGGTTCTACAAAGAAATAGAGTCTGTCTTGCAATCATCTAGCAGTGATATCGATTTGTTATTTCCTGTACTCCTGCCTGTTGATTTGTGGAAACAGATTAGAACTGTAGATGATGTACCAGGGTTAGGAGATACATGGACTAACATGGTTAGACTCGATGGAGAAAGGCCAGCTGGTGAAAGACCGCCTCAGGTAATACTAACTTTGCCTAAGAGAATAGTTACGAAATTGAAAACTATAATTCCTGAAAAGAGAATTATTTGGGACAAGCGTACTGCCTTTGTCCAAGGAAAGTCTGAGGGTGTTACCGAGTTCTTTAATCGGTTCAAACAGGTATTTTCAGAGTTGAAATAGAAAAGGTGACTTAAAGACAAAAGTATTATTGCAGAAAACTGTTAGAGGCCCTAGAGGGGGTAATTCGCAATTTAGAGGTCAGTACGTTCCGCAGGGAAATGCACCCCTGGGTCCCGTAAACATTAACCAGTGTGCTTATTGTAGACAAGAGGGTCATTGGCGTGCACAATGCCCGATCCTCCAACAAAGGTCGAATAACGCATTTGGGAATATGGGTAGATGATCCAGAGGTCACCCAGGTCTAGGGGGTCCTGGTAGAGGTCAGTTTTCACAGGATTCACAGCAACCTTTTTCGCAGGACAATCAGGCGTTGAGTGTGGATAATAAAAACATTTTTGATCATCCTTCTGCTGCTTACCTCTCTGAAGATCTTCCTTTTGGCGACATTCTGTTTCGTTAGGATTGCCCGAAGCAGGGTTTGGAACCAATGCCTATTCCCGTTAATCAGAAAGGTCGCTACGTTGAAATGTTAGTGGGAAATAGGAAACATCTATTCTTGATAGATACAGGGGCACAGAAGTGTTCCATTGATCATTCACGGGTTCCAAACATTCCACTGTCAGGGCAAACCAATGTTTCTGTAGGGTTTTCTGGCACACCAGTTGTTTGTCAGGTTCTTCGCCGGTACCTATTTCTTTGGGTCCATTTACGGACCACTGTCCATTCCTTTTGACTACGAATTGTGGAGAGAATTTGTTGGGGTTGAATCTGTTGAAGGAATTAAATGCAGTAATTCATTGTTCTTCTGATGGAGTGCATTTGACGATTTCACCACATTAACTTTCTGTCTTTCAATTCTTGACCAGACCTTTGCCGCTGGAATTTAGTGATGTTCCGGAGTGTTTGTGGGCTATTGATGATAATGACGTTGGTGTTTTGCAAATTGAACCTGTTAGAATTGTCTTGAAACATGGAGTAAAGCTGCCACGTATACCCAAGTATAAGATTTCGGTTGATGGTGAGCAAGCTTTGAAATGCATTGTCTCCAATTTTGTGCATCGAGGGGTGATTGAGGAAATTGCAGGCAGTTTGTGCAATAGTCCGATTTTACCCATGTACAAAAAAGGCGATAATGCAATTCCTTTTCGGTTCATAATTGATCTACGTGCCATCAATGAGATCGTTGCTCCACAATTTCCAATTGTGCCTGATGTGATGACAATATTAACTATGAACCCGGCTTCAGCTACTCATTTTAGTGTTGTGGATCTAAAGAACGCTTTCTTTAGTATTCCTATACACAAAGACAGTAGATACCTGTTTGCGTTCACCTTAGGGGGACATTCGTTTACCTTTACCCGTGCACTGCAAGGTTACACGGAAAGTCCTAGTATCTGTAATAGGGCTTTGAAAGAGCAGCTCGATACACTTGAGTTGCCCTCTACTTGTACAGTGCTTCAATATGTTGATGACTTGCTTTTAGCTGCTGACTCGGAGAGAGCTTGAAAGAAGGGCACTGTGTTGTTGCTCATTCACTTGGCTAAACATGGAAATAAAGCTTTGCTTAAAATATGTCAATACTGTTGTCAGGAGGTCGCCTATTTAGGCTATCTCCTCTCAAAGGAGGGAAGAAGGTTGACGCCTGAATGGATAAAACTCATTTCTAGCATGTTTGTCCCAAATACGCAGAAAGAAGATAGAGCCTTGATAGGAATGGCTTCTTACTGTAGGCAGTGGATCCCCAGTTTCTCACTAGTGATTAAACCTATGTTGGTTTTGACAAAGAAGGGCATTTCTTCGTCATTGCCGTGGAACTTGGAACACCAGCAAGCATTTGATCTGCTCAAGACTGCATTGTGCTCGGCACCAGCTTTGGGCACACCAAACTATGATAAGGCCGTTGTGTTGTATGTGCATGAATGTGATGGATGTGCTTTGGCTGTATTAACGCAGGAACATGGAGGGAAGAATAGGCTGTGCGGCTACTTTTCTTGCACCCTTGATCCTGTAGCATGCGCTTTGCCAAGATGTTTGCGAGTGGTCGCTGCTGTGTCTGTAAAACAGAGAGAGGGAATGGTCCTAGGCCATGCTTCAACCCTGATGGTACCTCCCTCTGTAGATGTCCTATTGAACAGAACACAAAGGCAACACCTCACCTCCACACGATTAAAAAGATATGAATTGATCTTGTTTGCACCGCACATACAAATTAAGAGGTGTTGTGTTCTTAATCCGGCTGAACTTTTACCTTTCCTGCAAGGTACTTCTTGCAGTGACAAAGTGTCACATGACTGCCTTCACACTACCGAACAAGAGACAAAAGGTAGAATCGATCTGAAGGATGCTCCTTTGAACAACCCACAAGGGTAGCTGTTTTGTGATGGCTCCTGCTTCAAACTTCCGGATGGTACATCCACAGCTGCTTATGCAATCACTACATTGAGCACGGTTGTGGAAATCAAGAGAATCACGCATAACTCCGCGCAGGCCGCAGAGATTATAGCATTGACCCGAGCTTGCGGACTTTCCGAAGGGCTTACAGTGAACATATATACTGACAGTCAGTATGCCTTTGGGGTGGTTCACAACTTCGGTAGACTTTGGACAGAACGAGGTTTCTTGACTTCACATGGTACAAAAATACAACATGGCTCCTTCATAGTACAGTTACTCTCAGCGCTTGCACTCCCTATTCAGCTAGCTATCATAAAATGTGCAGAGTATCAGAAGATTGTTGATCATGTAGGAAAAGGGAATGCTTTTGCTGATCAGATAGCCAAAGAGACTGCCACTGATCTCTCTTCAGAAATGTATACTTCAAGGGAAGCCAAAAGTGCTTGTACTTTGGATGAGGGTATTGATTCCCGTAAGGGATATCCAAGCCGATGCCACATTAGAAGAATCTAAAAAAAGGGCGGAGGGTTTGGGAAAACTGGATGATGATGGGTGTTGGGTGGACAAAGATGAAGGAAGTGGTTACTGCCTGACGCATATATTATGATGATGGTTCTTATGGCTCATGGTCCCACCCATGTATGTGCTCGTAAAATTACTAAAATGTTGCAAAATGTGTGGGTAAATGATAAAATCCCTAAAATAGCTGAACGCTTCGTGCAGGGGTGCATGATTTGTTTGCAGCATAATGTGGGAAAAGGCACATCAACTCCTAGGGGTAGTTTTGGTTCACCTTCTGTCCCCTTCGAGATTATTCATTTTGATTTTCTTGAGATGGAGCGTTGCAACAATTTCAAGTATGTATTAGTCGTCATTTGTGCTTTTAGCAAATGGGTTGAAGCCTATCCCGTCAAAGATGCCACAGCTATGTCCACGGCAAAGACTATGTTAAAGGAATATTTTCCAAGATTTGGGTTGCCGAGAGTCATCAGGTCGGACAATGGTCCACACTTTATCGCTGCAGTTTTTCTGCAGATATGCGCAGGATTACAGATCGATAAACGGTTCCATTCGGCTAGACACGATCAGGGTGCTGGACTAGTAGAAAGACACAGCAGCATCATCAAGAACAAGCTCGCTAAGACGTGTGCCAGCACCAAACTAAAATGGCCGGACGCCTTACCGATCGTGTTGTTATCTATGAGAACAACCCCTCAAACTAAGACTGGGCTCTCTCCCTTTGAGGTGGTTATGGGTAGGCCAGCTAATATTTGGAATGTTCCGAAGTCTCGTTCTTTACGAGATGTCGAAACTGTACTTCTCTCTGACTACTGCGGCCAGTTAACTAAAAACTTGTATTTGATTTATCAACAGGTGTGAGAGGCTTTACCTGTACGGTACGAGAGCCCCGGTCACAGCATACGACCGGAAGAGTGGATCCTCACGAAACCGTTTGAGCAATCTTCTTGCCTCGCATCTCGTTGGCGGGGCCCCTTCCAAGTTTTGCTGGTCACAAAGACTGCGGTGTGGGTAGCAGGCCGGAAACATTGGATACATGCATCGCATACCAAGAAGATTCCACACCCAGTGCCACACGATACAGAAGATACAGAACCCCTCACCAATGCTGTAACCAATGATCACGAAGCAGCAACCAGCATCGAGAGTGTATTGGAGACTCTCCCTGAGCCCGTGAGGTCTGGGGAAATAGCCATTTCATCGCCACTATCCAACCATTTTGTTTCCGGAAGTTGTTCCAAATCTTGTCTCTGATCTTGCTTCCGATCATTCGTCACTTCCAGTGGGAAGTGACGACACGTTGTTCACAGATCACTCAGTACCAGGGATCACAAGGTACAATCTGCGTCCGAGGAAGTAGACTTACTGCACGGTTCGGCTGTGCCATCAAGGAAAATCATTGAAGGGCTTGTCTTTTTGGCCCGATCATTTGTACATAAGGGGATTCTGTTGGCTAGGGTTTGTGGAAGGACTAAGAAAACGCTCTGCCTGGAGGTCGCCAGCAAATAACATTGGTGCTTTCGTTTGAAGAATACAATGCCTGCAACCGCTCCCGTACGCACTGAATGGATAAGAGAACGTGTGACCAGCTGCGAAAATGGACAATCCAATATGTGGGCCCCGAAAACTTATTGCTGCCTTGTGATAATGTTAATTGGTTTCACAATAGTCATTGTCTTAGGTTTCTGGTATCTAGAAGAAGTACATCCGTTTGAGAATTTGTTACCTACTGAAAATGTACCTACTGTTTCTACTCCTTTCGTGCATCTGCACACTCTATCTCCTAGAGACTCTCAGCACAGACAGAGTTATCGCAACAACACATTATTACTCATCATGAATGCTACACATGCCATTTTAACAAGTCTAATTGTTGGGTCTATTCACACTTACCGCAACACAGGGATAAGGGGATAGGTTGGTATATTCATCCTTTACCTTTGACAACTGCATGCTATGCTTCTCTTAGAGCACTTTTCTTTGGCCGATGGAACGATAGCATCTCGGGGAACTTTGATGGGACTAACTTGAACGAGTTTGAAAAACGTGTTCTGACGCCCCTGGGATGCTCGCTCTTTGCAAATAGGAGTAAGCTTAATGTTGCTTCTATTAGGCCTTCTGATAGACTGTCCCATCCGTTTCAATCTTTGATCTCTTTTAAGATGGCTCCTATAGGCAATAAGGATGCCACGCCTCCTTCTTACACTGTTAACCATAGCCCCGATTCAGTTTCTTTCTGCATACAAAGGAATGGTACTCAGTTAATGGGTGATTTTAAAGGTTGCGCCAATGTTGCTAATTTGAATAGCTAGAACAGACCTTTGTATGTATGCGAACCTGTCTACTTTGTTTGCGGTAATGTAGAATTTCCATGGTTACCCAGGGATTGGTAAGGAACTTGTTATTTAGGGATATTCATTGCTAGTACTGTAGAGATTTCAAAGGCTCGTCCGCGGCGAGACGAGAATGGTGACACTTCAGCACACATTCTAGGAGATGTAGTTAAATAATTTGTGCCATTTTGGGGGCAAATAATGAACTCTAAAGATATCAGGACACTAGCGAGAGTACTGGAGAGGACCATCAATCAGACCACTGGCATACTCTATAACATGACTCTAGAACAGAAAGCAATAAGGTTAGTAGCACTTCAGAACCGGATGGCATTAGACATCATCCTGGCTGAGCGTGGAGGGGTATGTAAATTAGTGGGGTCAGCTTGCTGTGTTTTCCTACCAGATTCCTCCCCAACTATCTTCAAGGCAATACAGAATCTGCATGTCCTAAATTCAGAAGTGCATGTTCCCGAGGGAAACTGGGATCTTACCGCTTGGTTCTGGGACTTCTTGCAATCTTGGGAATGGAAACTAATTTCGGTCTTGCTGATTATTTTAGGTATTCTGTTGTTTCTTTGCTGTTGTATACAGTGTCTTCCTGGTATGTGTTTGATGCTAGGGGATGTTGCGCACAAGCAATGGGTACATTAGGACCCAAAGTATACGCCCCAGAGAAGAACTCCAATGAATATGTGCTGAAAGAAATCTTAGTAACTGATCTTATGGCAATTGATATCTCGATAGTGATTCAGGATGAAAGGACATTGAGACGTGGAGTTACTCGTAAAGTGACTAGAAGTAGTTTAGCGCTTGGCTTAGGCCGAAAGGAGGGTTTGTTAAACGGGATATCATATTGTGCCTCCTTTATTGTATATATTGGCGATAGCCCAGTCGCTCTGCAAAGAAATCCGTGTTGCAAAGTTCTGACCTTAGTCTGATTTAGCCGCCATTTTAGGTTCATCCGACATTTTGATTCTCGCTCCAAAGTCACCCTGTGTTCTAAAATGGTGGACAGTGTTCTTCTGTTTGTAACTTGGCCGTCTTGACCTCTACATGTAAGTTAATGTCTAAACTGCCCGCAGACCAAATGTTAGGGTCATGTGACCTTGTCCTTCGTTGACCTGTAGATCAAGGATTACCTGTGCCAAAGATTCTGATCCGTGAGTATATATTAAGCACAATGTTGTTTAACTACTGAATGTGAACACTTGTTGAACTACATTGTATAAAACATGTGCAAAAGCTTAATGTTAAATCCAAAGATACAATGTTGCCATTGTGACTTATTTGTGAATAAACCGGGAATAATCCATATGCATATAGAGGAATAAATTAGAAGTGAACTCGGCATGAACCCCTAGCCCGAGGAATGATTAACCTGCAGATGGGCTGGACATCATGTTAGAAATTGTACAAAAAGAGTGAATGTTCTGATGTACAGCCCCACTCACTTCTCACACCAAAAGGGCTGGTATTGGCTGTGATGTACTGAGGGCCTGATAGCTATCTGATACTTTGTTCCTTTGAAAACTGTTCAGTTATAGAATAAAGATCTGTGTATTTTTGTAAGCCCGTGTTTGGTGTATTTTCTTTCGGGGTACTGAGCCTCGATATTCTCTTTTTGCTTTTACACATTAAAGTTTAATCTTAAAACAATCACTTTCAACGTCTTACTTCCACATTTCATTAATACTTAAAACATTTATTTTCACGTTAATTGTATCTAATGTCAGCCAATTTTAGTTCTGATAAGACTTGGGCTGTTTGGCTCATCCAACTCCTTAATATATTCTGTTTAATTCAATTGTTTTTGTAACTGCAACACTGAATCCGAGGCCTTCCTCGTTTTTCAAAACTGCTATATACATTGCGTAACCTTCATTCTTTATTCAATCCATATGTATGTATGAGGTATATATGTACATGTTGGCGCTTGCCGCAATCTACTTACTATAAGCATTTGGCTAGCTTCATGATTGCTTTGCTGCTGGCGTTTCATTGCATTTGTACACGTTTAAACTAAGTTTCTTCATCAGGTGTGTGGCATAAGTTTCTTCATCTTGATCCCAAAATGTCACTTATCCTTAGTACTTCTTCATTCTTCATAAATCATCTGCCTCTCAGGTCTGATCATCTTCTATCTATGGAATCGATTCAGTTTCGTATGACGTCACCATTCATCCTGGTCATTCAGTTTCTCTGTTTCATCAGGAATCACATTCAAATGATCATCATATTGTCTTGGATGTAGGTATGGTTTCCTTAATGGATACTTTACTTCCCATATTCTGTTAGGCATAGGCATTCTTATGGGTACCGCACAGAGTCGTTGCTCTTCTTCTTGCCTCTTCTTCTTGTCTTCTGATTGGTGTAGTACATGTCACATACTTTGGTTCATACTTCTCAGGTAATGTAGGCGGGGTAGGCGGAGTAGGGGTACTTGGCTCCTCCTCTACACATGTATGAACATTTCTGGAACATATCTCGCGATAAGACTAAGTAATAAATGACAGATTCAGATATTCCATGTTTCCATGTCGGGGCTGGTTGGAAGTCTCCAATAACATTTCCGTTCCCTATTAGTAAATCCAATTTGTATATATACTGTCTCCAGAGCTTACCATTTTCTTCTGAACAGTGATGTTTCTTCAGTTTATTATGGATTGGAATTTAAGTCCCCAACTATAATTGTGCTCACATTCTCACTTAGAGAGTGTGCTTCCATCAAAACCTCTGATAATTGTGACAAGAACAAAGCCTAATTGGAATTTGCAGGGTTCCAATATATGTTAATCAGAGCTATTCCACCCTTTGTTTCACTGTTTTTATGATGCAAATTAACAGCCAGGATACCTGGGTTTTGATTTTTCAAAACATTGATCTTCCTTATCCTCGTATTTCGCACCACTATCAACATGCCACCTGATGTCCTGCCTCCCTTGGGTTGCGTATCGTGCTGATCAAATAATAAAAAACAATTGATATTTAAACTTGAAATTAGCCAGGTTTCCTGCATTGCTATCACATCATGACTTCCAAGAAATAAAGATATATTACATGTTGAATTATTATTGAAACTTCTGAAGCCCCACATATTCCAGCTCAGCAGTCCTATCTGACCATCAACTAGAGCAACATCTTGCCCTCCATCAATTTCTGGAGGAATTGGTGAAGCATTTCTGGTACGCCAGCCCATGGTGTGGAAACAGAATGTACACATGTTCCCCTCTCTAGACTCTCATTTACTTCCACTTGCCAGTGCAAATCAGTCTGTAAGTCTTGGAAATTACTCCTTATCCCTGTAGAGGCGACCTCTTCAAATACAGCTCTCTTTTTCAATTCAGGTTTTTGTGCTGTAATTTCATATCCTAATTCAAGGACATTTCTTCAAGCCCCTTACAATACCGTCTCACACAAATGGGACTTCAGACCAATCTCCACTACTTTTGTGTTCCCATTGTACGGAAAGTGTATGTATTCTAAATCTTGGGATGAGAATCGAAAGAGGTCCGGAATCTCTTGTGTGATCTTCAAAATTGATGCTCTATTTAGCACCAAACCGTCATATGTTTGTGACTTTCCTTGTAACCAGAGCCTTGGCTGAGCAAATGCAGATTCCTTGCTCGCTTTTGAAGACTCTGAAGACTGCTGTAGACTTTCATCCGACCCAGTTATGTATTTTGTATTAACCATTTCTGTCACATTCATAGAGTGGGTCGTTTGGTGTATTAAATGATCTTCTTTGCCCTTCACTTGTGGAGGAATAATCTTGAGATGTGTGTTGCATTCTGCATTATTTGATTTAGGGCGACACTGAACACATTTCCTGATCCTAAGTACGTGTTCCTTCCACAATAGAATATGGGCTCCCAATTCCCCTTTGGTAGCAAATTCCGTTCTTGCAGTTTTTCTATAATCAGTATTAAATTGCCATCCTTAATTCGATTGTTCACCTCAGTCTGTGTTTGCATTGTTGCGTTCATTCGCCACGTGACAGTCTTTTCTTTGCACGAAGGATCATTTTCCTTCCTATTTCTGTCTGTCGTTTGAGTTTGTAGTGATACTTTCCTGTTTTTGCATCCCTGGCTCCTCAACCCTGACATGCCTGGCTGTTCCTTACTAACCCTAACATTAAGTATCACCTCTTTCCAAACTCTTTCTTTTAATTTTGTACAATCGTGTTCGATGAGATCTTCGTCCTCATCTTCCGGGTGCTCCGTCGATGATTGGAATAGAACCAGCAACGCCATATCTGACATGTCACTAGATGGTGAATTAGACCACCTTATACGTTGATTTTTAGAAAGTGGAGTCCCGTTTGAGGGTTGTTCAATCAATTGATTGCTCTTAATTTGGGGTCTTTTCTCCCCAAGACTTTTCTCATTGGCTTGTTTTTTGTTCCTCAGTCATTACATTCTGCATATACTTTCTTGAGTCCCTCTGTATTTTTTTCCTTCCTTTTCTGACTTTCCCCTGGCCTTTCTCGGCAGATGATCTTCATTAATTAAATGAGGAGAAGCTAGTACATTTTGAGCGCTGTTATGCTCCTCTACTGGAAGAATAGAGCTACCATTATAAGCCTCCCGCTGCTCTACTAGTTGTTCTTCTACTAGGAACTCACTGTTGTAGACCTTACTTTTGGTACTTGTTGGGGCATTGCATCACCTTTCCAAGTGGTACTCGTACTGCTCTGTCTTGGTCTATCAACATGTACAGTCAAAGGTGTTTCTAATAATGTTTTTGAGATAGCTCCAATCTCCTGGAAATAATTCCTATTTTCTCATTCATTTTTAGCTATGTTTGTTCTGTCTTAAGTTGGATCTCCCTATTTGAAGTCTCTTTTTCTCCTTTTTTTCTTGAATTTCTCTTAATAGCAATTTTTATTTCAATAAATTGTAAAGTGTTTGCTGAAAGGCTTATTTTAATATTTTCATATAATGAAACGAGAGAACACAGAACTAAACTCAATGCCGATATTGAGGGAGCCGATAACCTGATTTTTTCATCCATTGCCACTAAACTTTCATGATGAACATGTGGTGCTTCCCGCTCTTGCCTTGTAATTGGGTTTAGGGAACAATGATCAGTTAAAAGAGACAAATTGTCATCCTGGTTCATAGTCAAGGCTGATTCTACCAGGTGAAATGTTTCGCCTTGGTTTGTATGTTGAACTTTTGTAACATCTCCTTCCAATGGCAATACTGATGCTTTCTCCAGATTTTCCAAACCCGATACCACTCCTAAAATACTTGCATCGCTCATTTCTGCCTCTGGGATTTTGTGCTGATGTTCTTTCTTATTGGCTTATCATGTGCGCCCTTATACATAAGCCCTTTCAGAGTTGACTGATTTTTTTGCTAAAGGTGGACCACTCAGAGCTTTTACACTTATTGGGTACTTTAATGTATCCAGCGTGTTTTTTTGGAGGTTTTAGATGCATTTTATTTGATGGAATTAGTGTTCCAAGCTGTTTATTCAACATCAATTTCATCATCTGATTTTTATGTGTTGATGCTCTCTATGTGTGAAGTTCCTGAACTTGTTGCCACTATGCCTATTGAGTTATTATCCTAGGTAGCAGAGCCGTTTCTGGCAAATTAAAAATGTCCTTGATGATGGTATTCTCACTCCAGTGATCAGATTCTGAGCCTCATTATGATTGTGCCAGTCCGGTAACAACGGTGCCGGTAAGCCTACCGGCACCGTTGTTACCGGACCGGCAGATTAGGAGTATGTGGGCGGGTGCTGTCCCGCCTGCCAGGGTCAGACCTGGCGGGCGCAACGGCACCCGCCCGCAGAGTTTCACAGAAGCACCGGCACTGTTATTAACGGTGACGGTGCATCCGTGGTCCCCATTCCCATTGAGTCCTATGGGACTCAAATGGAAATAGGAAATTACATTTTCAGGCGCCTGACTTCACGGACCCCCGGGGCTGGTAATGCTCCGGTGTTTTCCGGAAAGTCAGTCGCTGGTAAAATTCGCAAGTCCGGTGGCAACCTGCTGATTTTACCAGCACGGTAACCGCCAGACTTGTAATGAGGCCCTCTGTGTCAGTCCTTATTTTTATATTTGACCCAAAGGTCCATGGACTCATTTGGCTTTTCAGTTACCAATGCTACTCCTTCCTGATCAAAAGGGGAAGTCTTTCCACTTATGTCGACCAGAGCTTTCTTTCCTCCCAAATCATCCAGTTCGGCCCTTTCTGTGGTCGTAGATTAGGATTATATTGTAGCCTTTTCGATTTTTACATGTAGATTTAGCTGATTTCTTGATTGCAACTCAGTTGCCTTCCGATCACTTCTCAGATTGTATATTTACTGCTTGTTAATCCGGCTTAGTGGGCCACCGCTTTACCCTTTTTTCCACTGCTTTATATTTTCTAAGGCTCAAAGGCAATTCGCCCGCATTCTATATTTTTAATAATTCCTAATTCAGTTCAAAATAGAGGCCTTCCCTTGCTCCCACCCAGAGCTCAAAGGCATCTAGCCCACATTCACCTTAGTGGGGGTTTTATGTCAGCAATTTCTTATCTTTTACCCAGTTCAACACCAACAATCAAGGCCCCAGCTACTTGGCCTTGATTTATATCCTCAAAATCCTTTTCCTTTCTCCGCACAGAGCACCAGGACGAAGCAACTAATTCTATACTTATGTTTTCAAAGGATGGTTGTGCTTTCAAACTCTGTATTCCACTCTGTATTTCTTTCTTTAGCGGATAACCAGTGGGCAGAAAAAGGGAAAGATTGCTAGGACCCACTGACCCTCACCACCAGTGTACTTTCACACAGAAGCTCCTCAGTCACTCCCACGAGTTCCGCTCAATAAAACCGTATTTCCGTATTGCCAGCACAATCACGGTTCACTGTTTATTTACAGTTCAATCACGGTTACGGATGCGGTTGCAGGCTTAATTAGAGTTCAAAATATGATGTGTACAGTTTTATAGATATATTCTTAGGAGGCTCAGAGTAAGTATGCACGTACAATTCAAATCACAATTTTCACCGACTCGTTGGTGCAGCTTGTTCGAACACTTATATGTTCTTCCTAGTGATGACCGGGGCTGTGCAATCCCGGAGTACTGTAAATACAATACTGCTTGAATCCAAGAGTCCTCCCCGCCTCCGAACCACCGATCACCACATGGGTTAGCTCCTCGCCTGCCCTATATTTTGAGACAGATAGAGGTTCAGTTGTCTCGGAAGTATCTTCATAAACAAGAATCAAGGGAGCCGGGAAATGCCTCTGTACAAAGCAGCATTCTACCCCGACAGCACTGAGAGGCCACAGGAAGACTGCAACACAGGTTCTCAAAAGCAAACTCTGTGTGTTACAACCGCCCACCCAAACCCAGCTGAAAACTGACAAACGCTTCTGCAGCACTTTTCTGTATTTAAATGTTCATGCTGGTAGGAGTTGTAAGGAAACACACTCCCACAGTTACACCAGAGACAAAAAAACACGTTCTGCTTCTGCCACTGGCAAACACGTCCATCCTTTTTTAATTTCCACCAATGATTATGGGAACCCACCTGGCTAGAGGAGTCCTTTGCATATGCAAATGATAGGAATGCGTGGGGTTCCCTTTGAAAATGATGGGTCTTGCAACAGGTAGTTGTCAGCACAAAATTAGAGGTGCATTTTGCTCCTCACTTTTAAACCCACATCACTTGTTGGACTATGGCCCCTACAGGTTTTCTTGTTGACACTATTGGATTGACAATGAGGATGTGCTACCATTCCTACAAGTATGTCCATTGGACATGCAATTAAGAAATGGGAGAACACATCTTCATAGCACTGCGTTTCGTCCAGGTCAGTGCTGGCGCGTACTAGGTTTCCTTCTTTAGATCCAAATCTTATGAAAGTGGTGGGAAAAATAGATAATTACTAAGAAAGGTTCTTGCAATACTAAGGTGAAGGGTTTTCATGTATGTAGAGAGCTACTGAGTCCATGAGAAGGTACAAGTGAAGGGAGAAGGTCTACACTCGCATAAAGAGAGTGCAGGAAACCTATGTTTGTGTAGAAGAATGTATGAGAAAAGAAAGATAAAATATGGATATTTAGGTGTGGCCTTAAATGCCCGAAGAGGATAGAGATTTCAAACACTTACATGTTTAAGGCCCACCCCATTACTTTTTCTTTTTAAATCTTTTTTGGTTATGGGTCTAAGGTATGGAAATTCAGTCAGTCCTTGTATCCTTGTCTTTACACACCACTAACCAAAAACAGTTGTTAATGCCACCATCATGTATGCACAGTGTTGACAGGAATTCCCAGATACAACCCCAAGGTGCGCGGAGGCCAGGAGGAAGTGCAGGTGCTTAACAGGTCATGGAGGAGCCTGGTGCCCACTGGATTCTGTAGGTAGCCAGGTGACCAGTCAGTGCAGCAGACAGGTGTATCAGCAAGGAAGAGAAAGAGAGAAAGCAGAAGCTAAAAGGAAGATCTTGATCTGCTTCCGGATCCTGAGGTGGTCCTGTGTGAGTTTGAGAGGGGGATGGGGGCTATTCCAGAGGGAGACACCAGCAGAGGAGACAGATCTACCTCCCACTGCCTGGAGAAGCGTTTGACCATCAGAGAGTTGGAGGTAGCTGCACGAAAGGCTCAAGAAGGAAGATGTTTAGGGAGAGAGAGCTGGATGTAGTGCGGTTCCTGGCCCCAGAAAGCCTTGTGGACAATGTTGTGGGTCTTGAACTTCTGGATTGGTTGCTGAGGGTGGAGAGTAGAGTAAGGTAGGTTGAGAAAGAGGCTGTTGCAGTAGTCCAGTCTAGAGAGAACCAGGACTCTGGAGACGGTGAGCTTCTGGGGGAAAGTGAGAAAAGGAAGAATACCTCTGAGGAGGCGCAGCTGCTAGTGGGACTTCTTAGAGAGGTCTGTGATGTGAGGAGACAAGGAGAGAGCAGAGTCAAAGATGACCACACAGTTTTGTGCCTTACAGGAAGGCACAGGGCAGCCAGAGTGAAAGAGGGAAAGTGGGAGCAGGGGTCCCAATGAGAAGAATCTCTGTCTTGCTGGCATACAGGCAGAGATCGTTGAAGGCGTACCATTTCTGAATCGCGGATAGACAGTCAAGAATGAGCGAGAGAGGAGAGGAGGCAGAGGGGACTCTGAAGGAGAGCTGAGTGTCATCCGCATAACACTGAAAGTTAGAGGAGAAGGCAGAGATGAGGTGGCCCAAAGGGGCCATGTAGATGTTGAAAAGCCAGGGTGGGAGGTTGGAGCCCTGGGGAAAACCACATGTGGAGTGAGAGGTGGTGGAGAGAAAGGACCCCAGTTGAACCTGAGAGGGATGGTCCACGAGGAAGGAGGTCAACCGTACGAGGGCCTGATTTATGATGCCCAGGTTCTCACGGAGATGATAGATCAGGATGGCATGATTGACCATGTCAAAAGCAGAGAAAAGATCAAGGAGGATGAAGACAGAAGGAAGGCTAGAGTCGATATTAGTGAGCAGATCTTCACAGATATTCAAGAGAGCAGTTTTCGTGCCTGTGGCTGCTCTGAAGCCAGACCGATGGTCATGGAGACAACCAACAGATTCAGTGTGGAGAGTAAGCTGGGAGATGGTTATCTTTTTCAAGAGTTTGTCCAGAAAAGGAGTCATAGAGATCGGGCGGTAGTTTGCCGGACAGAAAGGATCGGCACAAGCTTTCTTCTGAAGGGGGCGCACAATTTAGTGCTTAAGGGGAGAGGGGAAAGTTCCAGTGGCAAAAGAGTGATTACAGAAATTGGCCTCAAGAGGTAGGGGGAGAGGCAGGGGAAAGAGGAGGAGAGAGAGGACATGATGTCCTGAGTTTTAGAGGTGAAGGGAGAAGCCAGAGCCTTGCAAAGTGCCTGGGAGGGAACAGGAGAAGTGGAGACTGCAACAGGATTGGCCAGCTCCTTGCAGATTTTAAAGAGTTTGGTGGTGTTGTTAGATGCTGCAGAGACGCATGCTTGGATGTGGGATCTCTTCTTGGACGGGACAGAGAGTCTGTATTGCCTTTGGAGCAGGCGACAGGCCAGTTTGTCAGAGGATGTGCCCGATGCCCTCCACTTCTTCTCAGCCACCCTACACTTGCGTTTTAGAGTGACGAGGTCGGAGTCATACCAAGAGTTGCACTTGGAGGTAGGCTTCAGGTGGATTCTCATGACAGGGGCAAGGGCATCAAGAGTGTTAGTGATAGAAATATGCAGGCTAGAGAGGGCTGTGTCACAGTGTGAGTCAGTCGCAGGAGTTGGAGGGGAGAGAAAGTAGCAGCAAAGGCCTCCACTAACACAAGCTTCATGGGCCGGATGACCGAGAAGGTTGGTGGCAGTACGGTGGTAGGTTTCACCCTGGGGACAGAGAGCTTCAGGTGGGAGAAGAGCATAAAGTGGTCAATCCAAGAGAGGAGTGGTAAGAGCATTATAGAGGGGGATGTCAGAAGAGATGAGAACATCCATGGTGTGCTCGGCAGAGTGTGTCGGGCCAGACGGTAGAAAAGAAAGAGAGTGTCGCAGAAATTGTGGAAGAGCATCAAGGAGAGATTGGAAGCATCCAGATGGATGTTGAGGTCTCCGATTAGGAGAAGTTGAGAGGTAGAGTTAAGGAGAGAAGAGGAGAGGTCAGCCCATTCTGAGAGGAAGAAGGCTACCTGGCCAGGTGGCCTGTAAATGGTGGTCACAGTTAGAGAGAGGTCAGGAGGGATAGAGAGACTGCAGACCAGGCATTCAAAGGAGGAGTAGGCCTGCATAGGGATGACAGAAGCAGGGACCCACTCTGGAAAGATCAGAACTACTCCACCTCCGGGACGATTGGTTTTGGGTTCATAGAGGATCTTGTAGGCCTCGGGAGGAGAGTGTCAAAACATGTGACAGAACTGGCCGTGGACCATGTCTTAATGAGAACGAGGACATCCAGATCGGCTCTTCAAGGAGGTGACGGATGTCAGAGGAGTGTTTGACAGCAGAACGAGAGTTGAGAGTAGTGATGTGGAGCAGGTTGCCACATTTGAAAGACTTCCGTGGAGGGGTACACGCTTGAGGTATGCCCTCCGGAGGTGGTAGAGGGGCCCAAGGGTGGGCAGAGGAGGAAGAAGAAGAGAAAGAGGAGGGTGCCATAGAGGTGGTGGAAGGAGTAGCAGGAGAAGGGTGGCCACAAAATGCAGACTGACCTGTGAAAGATCAATACAAAGATTGAAAATCGATCATCTTCTGTCCCTTTGCAGGAGCCATAATTAGCTGAACATAAATATGTATGTAGCCATGCAAAACTGTAGCCCAACATTTATTGGAACATTTAGCCTTAATTACAGAATATAAGCCACGTTTGGTTAAAAGGGGTTACGCATGGCTGCATATTCTACCAATGATTTGAAGTTCTAACAAGTTTAAATTTGGGATTGTTTTAAAAGGTGGGATTATACCAAAAGATGTGCTAGGATTTTCTTGAAGTTGGAATTGCTGGTAAAGCAATCCTTAGAATTTGGAATGCCATTTAAACATATATCTTTAGCAAGAATATCACATACCTCACTGGCAAGGGTGAACATGGGCTTTCTGATTGCTTGACAATAGTAAATGATGGCATTCAGTCTCTAAATACAAAAGTCCTTTATTTTTATGAGTCCCTGGGCAGATTAGTCAGAATGTTTCCTCCCCAAATACTCACTAAACACAAATACTTGTACTATAAACGTAACCAATGAGGATGGTGTCCAAAAGCCTCTTATCAGCATAAAGAGGTCAATTGGTATTAATGGGAGTTTCCGTTTACGAGCATATTAAGCCTGGCCTCACACGGTACTTAGTCATTAAGTGGAGCCTATAACACAACTGCAAATGTAATTACCACCCCCAATGGACTGTTGGGCACAGCTGCAACAATCAGACTCCAAGGACTGTAGGCTCTTACTGCTTGTAGTTGTTTCAATTCCTTTGAGCGTGCACTCAAGGCAGTCTCAGGTCCTGATGAGTTCTGTCTTGCCAGCATCTATGTTAATCTCTTATACTTCATGTCGGATGACTTTCCCTCTCATTTGCTTCTGTGCATGCATTACTTCTTCCCCTCCCCCACCCTGTGCTTGCAGACACACTCCTCGACCTGGCCATGCAGCCTGGTTCTTCTCTGCTATCTTCTCTCCTCCCTCTTATCATTATTACTATATTAAACATATTTCTCTCCTCTTTGTGCCAGCAATCCACATTCCTCCAGTGGCCCCCCTGCAAGACATTCCAACGATAATCCCACTCAGTCTTGCATGGGATTATGGTACAGTGCAGCTGCACATGCATCAAGAAATGGCAAATGACAACAGCAAACATGCACAACATCACAATGACAGCATTACCATGCTGGCAGGTACCATTAAACTGTGCCATTTGTATGTATAGCCTATCATGTTTCGGGTGTTGTGCTTTAAATGATATCATTTCGTGCAAATGTGACAATAGTTCTCACAGATATCTCTTGGGGCGAATGCAAAAGGGGCCCCTATATGCGTAGGTTTGCCCTTCACACACATTTCTGGGAAGGCAGCCCCTCCCCTCCATTTTGAGGGTTCCTCCTCGAATATTCGGTCCAGTTGCACACCTGTGGGGCATCATGAACCTTGACTTGAGAAGGATATCCACTGTCACCTCTGTGACAGACATGAAAGTAACGCATAGGTTTTGTGTAACGTTGTGTGTATTCGAACTCATGCACGCTGGTACGTCACCTAGTAGAAGACAACGCTGACATCTGTGGTTCGCGTGCGCCTGAACACATCTGGGATCATTGGATCATCTGAGGAGCGAGTGATGGGTTTGGAGTAGGTTCTGATATTAAAACCACTTCAGTGCAGAAGTGGGCAGACCCTACAATGATTCCTTATGGGGATTCAGGAGGAACATGCACGCCCTTAAGATGAGCATTGCACACATCTTTTCATTGCAGGGGCTGTACTCTTTCTTCCTCTGTAGCATTCGGGTAGCTCACCGCCTGCTTTGTGAGAAGGTGGATAGAGTCAGCGTCCTTCATGGTGTGGTGGAAGCCGTCAACGCAGCAGAACCCCCATTGGCTGGTGTGGATGTTGCGTGGGGCACCAGGAAAGGCAATGACATCATCCACATGTGCTGTGAGCCCACATGCACACTGCCAGGCTACTCTGTTGACGGGCGGCTGTGTTAGTCCTAGAGTAGAGCCTTTGGATTGGTATTGCAATGCACAAGAAGGCCTTGTGTGTGATATTTAGTAAGGCAGAATGTCAGTAAACATCACCGGGCTGTGTGGTCGTGCAGAGTTTGCCTCTTGCAGCATATCCTTGTGACATGTGCATGCCTTATTTTCCACTCTGGACTCATCACTCGCCAGGTTTTCTTTGCGTCCCCACACCCCCCCCCCCCCCCAAAACCCCAAAAGATGTGTTTATCCACAGGCATCCTAGAATAGTGCACTTGTTGTGCACCTGCATTGTGTTCTATTTTCTGAATGCTGTCCCTTTGACCCCTTGTTGCTGGTCTAAGAACTATTTGCTTTACAGATGAGTTGTCTGTGTCTGAGGCCCCCGTCTAGGATGTGTGCGTCTGTGGGGTGGAGGTAGAACACCTGGCTTGGGTGTGATGCAGCATCTGTTATTGTTTTCTTTTTAAATGCGCTGCTATGTCGGCCGTGTTTGCACGCAGGTGAATTGTACGATGTGTCTGATAGGAGTCGGCTATTACTTGTAAATGAGTTGTTCATCTGCTGAGTCCATTTAGCATTGCTGATTGCACTCTACTCGTCTCAAGCCTGTTTCCTCAATGTGACAATGTTGTTACTTTGTGAAACACAATGAACAACGAACCTGATTCACCAAACATTTTGACACCAATGTATGATGTGTTCGTTTGCGTCGAAAAAAGGTGCAACCGATTCACAAAGGGGATCTAAATGTACGCGCCCCGTTGCAGCTGTGATTCCACTCTGTGCTATGTTGTAAACCAGGGGTGGCTAAGGGCATTTATTTGTATTCGTAAAAAGCTTCTGATTCACACTTGTTATCCGATTAGCAATTAAGGAAATGTTAAGCATTCCCTTGCATCTGTAGGGAATGCTTCAAAATGATATTTTAAAAAAAGTAACCTCTTCTTTGGTAGCGACACTAAGGGTGGAGAATGTTAGAAAGGCGAGGAGAGAATGGGTTTCTGCACGCAAGGGAACCAGGGAGCGATTGTTTCATTGTGTTTCCCTGGGCCCCGTTACAAAGTCCTGGTGCTGTTTAAACCGCACAGAGAAGAAAGGCCAATTTGAAAGAGCGGATGGAGGAGTTTTCCCTTGGGGAGTATCCTGGTGAGATGGAGATGACAACTTGGAGAGAGAGCGGGGTTGGGTAATCATAGAATAAGAGGGGACACGCAGGATATAGTGGCAAAAATATAGAGATCCAGTATTTTTCCAATTAAAGCGGTAAGGGCACAAGAACAGCCTCCACATTGTGGGGTGCCAAGGCCAGGCTACATTCTAATCACCAGCATGGCTGGAACCTCATTGACAAGCCACAAGAGAGGCAGAGATGGATTGGAGAGTTGTCCTGTCTGAAGCTCTGGAGGGATCTGACCATCCAGCATTGTCTGGGGATTACATGCTGAACTGATGACAGATCCCAGTACTAAAATGAGAACCTTCCCCTTGTGAGTTATTCCCCTAAGGCAGTACTAGCTCTCCTCCAAAGAAATGATCTTCTTACTGTTTTATCTTGAGCCTGTTCACTGTAGATTCCCCATGAAGAACCAAATGCAACATGATCCTACCTCTTCCCTTAAACCCGCGTTATCCAACCTCCACGAGGTCCAAGTTGAATCTTTTCCATATAATAAGGTAGTGTGACAGCCTCCAGATGTCAGCATACATGGCTGAACTTTCTCCACAAGGGAAGCCATATCTTGACCAGAAATAAGAACACCGACTCCTTGGAAATTTAACATAGTGTGTGATTAAAGCTTGCTACTCGAACCTTAACCACCCACTAGACTGTAACATACTTACCGCTGTTATTGTAACTTCCTCACTACGGTCTATTTGTCCAACCTTGCACTCCTTCTCCCTCCCCACCTTGCCTCACCGTACGGCTCCTTCTATACCTGTTACCTTCTGTATTTGGCTCCTACTATACTTTGTTACCCACAGTATTACTTGGTTACCCGCCTGTACATGGATTTACCTCCTTGATGTATGTACTTTATCTTCCGCTTACCTGTTTGCCCTGTACATGTAATTGTATTTTAAAGCGCCCAGATACCTCTGGGTCAGGCGGGCTATATAAATAAAATAAACTAACAAACAAACAATAAAGAGATGTTAAGAAGATCCTCTTCTAATATCTCAACTAGCAAGCTGTTCTCAAGTAAAAGAATTGTGTACATATATATTGTCCCCAACCATCCACCGTTACATATGTTAAAGAGCTTTTCACAGCAGAGATTCTCATGAAATGGATTAACTGAATTTATATATAAACGTGAATGTAAACTTTATTTAGTGGACACTGTGACTACTTCCAAATTTATAAATGTAGATGGATGTGCAAATGTCATCACACTTAACCTCTTTTGTAAAGGGTCTCTGTACACCCTAAAAATCCTCACCAGGTCTTAAGTGTTAATTCCATTTGACAGGCAAAGTGCTTGTGAGGGCATAGTCCCATAAAATCTACCCTGCATACAAAACAGGTAGTGTTGCTCACCTAATTGCATTATTTAAGATAACCACAGAGTTACAGGTGGAGGCACTGCTGGGATTCCCCTTCCTTCTATTCATGTATGGTGTGAGTGTGTACCATTTAAAAATAGAGTTGTGTGATAATAAACACGTTCCCTTCTTGGTGATACCCCCAAACACAGTTGGAAATGGTCAACCCAAGGTGAACCCCCTGAACTTGCATGGTGATATCATATAGGATGTCTGTATCTAAATTTGAGGGTGTCATTTGTCATTGATGAGGGAAGTTCAATGCCTGAATGATAAGCTCTGTGTGAACTTTCCTGCAGTTTCTGAGCCATAAAGAGGGATTCCATGCTGTTTTCTGTGTTAACACATCTCCACCCTCCTGGGTAAGGACATCGCCCTGGGTAAGGTTACATATTTGATTTTTTGTTTAAATATACAAAAATAGAAATAAAAAATCGATATTTCTTCGTTCTTAAAGAAAATGCATTCTTTGTAATTTCATTTGTTAAAATCACATCGAACCACCCAGGACATCACGCTATCACTCATGATGCCATACTCAAGCTGCTGTCTTGCAAAGCAAGCAATGGATCTTAGATTGCTGTGTGTGACAAATGTGCTAAAGGTCTACCAATACCACATTACCCACGATCAGTAGGTACAGTGCACAATCGCCAACAATGTTGACCAAATCTGATTTGCCAGATCTATAGTAAGAATGAGATTCATGGGTTCCTCATAATAATAGGTGCAACATCATCTTGTTCTGGGAGCACATTGAGAGAGGCCCCGCAACAGTTTAATGATACTGACCCACCAAAGTGAGCATTGGCGGCCTTCCCGCTCCTCACTACAGATTGTTCTCGGAGCACATTGAGAGAGGCCCTGCAACAGGTTAATGATACTGACCCACCAAAGTGAGCATTGGCGGCCGTCCCGCTCCTCACTACAGATTGTTCTCGGAGCACATTGAGAGAGGCCCTGCAACAGTTTAATGATACTGACCCACCAAAGTGAGCATTGGCGGCCGTCCCGCTCCTCACTACAGATTGTTCTCGGAGCACATTGAGAGAGGCCCTGCAACAGGTTAATGATACTGACCCACCAAAGTGAGCATTGGCGGCCGTCCCGCTCCTCACTACAGATAGATATGTGGGTGGGGCACTTTAATACTCAGGTCACAGGAAAACATCTTTGAGCCACGCTGTCCATGTTGTCTAGAAGGTGAAGGAATTGCCTTGTATCCTGTGACATCAGCATACAATGCCAGTGGCTTTTGGTGCAGTCTGAGGATTAGTGTCTGGTCCGCTATTCATATCAGGGTTTCCAGAATCCTTCTGCACTGGGCAGGATGTTCTTCATAGTGCTAGAGGGGATGATAACTAGAACTAGGGCTCCAAGGCATGGGAGATGGATGCTGAGGCAAAGCTGTATAATTCTCCCAGTACCGCCACAGACCTAATGTGTATCTGAGGAGCTCACCGGCACTGCTGACCAGGTGCAGTTAGTTGACCAGGAATTGCCCATTAAGATCATAGACCTACAAGCTAGCCTGGAGATCAAAGAGTAGGGGTTGGCAAAATGACATCTTGCGAAACAGAAATGGTGAATTTCACCTTACATTCCACGTCACCTATTTCGTGAATTCAAAGTTGTCCAGCACATCAGCTATTTGCATTACTCCTGTGAAACATTTTCTATTGTATGTTCATTCAGGCACAACATTATGACAACATTTCAAATACTTTGCACAGAAGGTGGGGTGCGATTTGCTTGCAAAATGTTCACACAGTGAATTCAGAGGAATTCACTCACCACTGCAGCAGAGTTAGGCAGACGCTTACCAATATCCTATGGTTGAGCCGACTAATTAATTATTTCGGAGATATTGATGAGATTGCCTCAATTAGGAGTTTATAGACTAGCATGGGCTGACTGTAAGAGCTCTCATCCCTGTGCACAGTTCAGCCATATTGTTGCTGAGTGGCGATTAACCTTCTTCAGAGGTCACAAGAATGGTATCTGTGTACAAAGATGCATCCCATACATTCCTTGTGTTTGTACTCTGAAGCCAGCTATATTGTATTGCCAAAACAGAATAGGAAGCTGGATAGGCTAGACGAATGGATCGGACAGAAGCGATACTGGGGACGATTCTGGCTGGGTGTGATATGCTGCCTTCCTCTGGAAGGCCCCAGGATTGATGGGGAGAGCACAGGAATATCTGCAAGATGATGTACAATTACCCCCCACCAAACTGTCCACAGGACCCCATTCAGATCAGTGTTGTGCAAAGCAGCTTGCTGTAAGAGCCATCCCAATGGATCCCACAGAACCAGGATAAGAACGTTCCTACATTTGCGGGGAGGCGAGGCTCAACCTATGTTCTGCGAACCACCTCACTATCATCGACAAAGAAGTGGCCACTGTAGCCAAAATGCCATATGCTGGTGCGTAAGGTGACCAAAGAGACTCCTACACAACGTTTATTCCGGCAAGACATTTACTTGGACCAAAACATGTTTGTATTTGCCATGGGAATTTCATCCAAAGGGACGCAGATGATCCAGCCAACGGAATCCAACAAGTATGATCCCATACACCCTTCAGGGATACCATGGACCACCATGGAAAGGAGCTTTCGGTGCTGGAGTTGGCATTTCTGAGCATGTCCTCCAGGCTAAGGCTAATGAACTGGGTCAGCCCCCAGGATGGTGAATCTGAAGGTCTATGGTCCTCTGCGAATTATAAAGCTGCCATTAAGAAAGTCTTTGTAGTATACAAAGGGCTGGGATGTAGGGTGCTGCTTGGTGGATGCCAAGCACCGGCATGATATGCTCTATTGATACACCTTAGTCGAACTGAGAAGATGGTCCATCAATGCGAGGATGAACTCTGGGGGTAGGGGGGCTCCAATACCTCTGGGTCACAGAATAATGCTTTGAATTTGTTAGCAACGAAAAAGAGCTTGGGTCCAGGAGAGAGAGTGAACCCCTGCCACTCCCCCTTTAAAGAGGCACCTACAGGACCTGCTTACAGCAGTCAGCATTGGGACGTCACATAAATCAGACACTTGAAATTTATTGCAGAGGGAGAAGCAAAAAGTTTACTGTTCAATCCAGGGTGATCTCTTGCAAGTGCACAAAATCCCACGTATGTTCCCAAATGACCAAAGGTCATCCATGCTGCACTCGTGCTTTATCGCATTCCGCCAAGCCGCAGCTCCAAAGGTCTGAGATATTAACTCTTGATCTGTGCAGATGCTAGGCTAAGGTGGATGCTCCTTGTCTGTGTTTGCTTCTTTTCATGTTGTGTCTTACTCATTTCAGTTGTTTGTGTGTAACCTTATGCAAGCGTGGAAGTAGCACTGTGTTGTGTTTAGAATACAGAGCTTGGCTGTTTAAGTCTGATGTTAAGCTAGAGTGTTTGTTTCTCTGTTATGTGGTAGCACAAAAACAACGGTTTTGTAGGAAAATGTATTTAATTACTCAGAGTTTCTGAAGCCAAAAATTGGGGGTTCATATCCTCGAACTCAAGTGCAAGGGGTGACAAGAGAGTGGCAAATCCAATAGGGTTGGTACATGGCTGTCCAGAACTGAAGATTAGATTCTGTAGCTGTGTGGTGGTAATCCGACCTGGATAAGGTCAACTGTTCATATTCTTTTTTCCTGTGATGTTATTTTAATGGTTCCCGTAGGTCACAGGGAGTCAGGAATACTTGAGATTCAACGATTGGAAATGCACAAATTAAAAATGGCCAAGGGGCCAAAATGGTGAGGGAAAGCTCTTCTAAAAATTGCACACTCTTTCCATCTGGGTGTGCGCAGGAACAGTTGTTCACTCGCAATATCTTATTCCTTTCCGTAAAGATATTTGGTGTAGGTCATGAGAGCCCTCATGACCTGTGGGGTCGACCGGTTTCAATGGCACTCATAATTAGGGATATCTTCATCAGGACCGTGATTCAAAAAAGGGGGGTCAATCCGAAAGTTTCAGAGTGTCTGAAACGGGGACAAGTTCCTCCTGTTGGGATACAGAAAAGGGGCGGGGGGAGAAACCAAGGGAAAAGAGGAGAATACAAGGGCTTGAAAAATATGGCCTTGAAGAGAAGTGTGATCTGAACCTTACCCCAAGAATAAGAGGATCAGTGTGGATCAAGACACAATTTAATGGAGGTGAGAATTACAGGAATATTACTGGTGCCTGATCACCGGTGTTTATTACTGCCTCATCAGAAATGGGGGAGGGGAGGAGTGGTGGGGTGAGGTGACCTGGTCGCTAAGGGGAACGTGCTAGGTGACATATGAAAAACAAATGAAACAGGAGAAAGGGGCCATGGGTACCTCTATGCACAAAGAGTGTGCTGGAGGGGGTCTGTCATGGGCTGGCTGGTAACTCTGGAAGACAGGAAGATAAGTCTGTGACAATCAGGCTTAAAACATATATAGGAATAAAAATGGAATGCAGGTTGCTCTGTTAGGCAAAAAACGACCTTACAGCATTCACGCATGTGAAAGTGTACCCCTACGTAGGGGAAGAATACTTCACAGAAGATGCAAAACAATCCAGACGGGACGCCGCACAGCTACGTTTCCAAAACCTTCAACGCGGCAACGCAAACCTTCTTGGAACAGCTCGAGCAACAGCTCGGGCAACGCCAACTGGAACAAGAGGCGCGTGCAATTTAGCGGGCCCAACCAAGGCACCCCCCATGCTGTTCCTTTTTTAGGCCCACGAGGGAGAGGCCAGCACCGGGCACGATGGCAAACCATCCACCGCCTACTGTAGTCACCCGCAGCAGAGGCCAAGGAAGCATACCAGCACTGCTCCCTCATTGATCGTCAATCAGTCCATACATTTACTGACTAGAGCTGAACAAGAAATTCTGCAAAAGGGTCTATCCTTCATCCCTACAGCACGGTACGACCCGTTCCAAACGAGGGTCGAATGTACACAACTGATGCGGAAAATAAGACTGAAGCAGTACTTCACCAATGAGACAATTGAGACCACTGATGCGACGGGCTTACGCCCACCTTCACAGTTTTTTCTTCCACATAGTATGAATACACCAGAATCAGTAACCTTCGAACAAGCATTACTTAAGAAAATCTCAGAGTTCGAGCAGACCATTCCATTCATCAACAATAACTGTACTAAACCCCAACTGGCAGCACTTTCCGATCTAGCTAAAAATCCAGCCATTACCATAAAACCGGCCGACAAGGGGGGAGCCATTGTCATTATGGACACCACCAACTATATCAACATGGTCAACAACCTTCTGAGTGACAATACCAGCTATAAAATGCTCCGCACGGACCCCACACCTGCCCTTCAAGAAATGATAGCTCCAATCATCTATGAAGCCGAGGCTCAAGGATACATCAGCGCCCGTGAGGCCGCTTTTCTTTCCCCGCCTCATCCCCGCATTCCGGCGATGTATGCCCTACCGAAAATCCACAAGGGCATTGTACCCCCACCAGGGCGCCCAATTGTGTCCGGCATTGGCTCCATTTTGGAACCCCTCTCTCAATTTGTAGACTTTTTTTTATAAAGGACCAGATTCCCAAAATGACTAGCTATGTCAAAGACTCCACCAATATGCTGAATCTACTTGATACCCTGCAGTACGATCCACAACAAGAATGGCTAGTTACCATCGACATCGAGTCTCTGTATACTCGGATCCCCCAAACAAGAGACTTTGAATATGCTGAGCAGACTATTACTATTACTACAGAATCTAATCTTCAGTTCTGGACAGCCATGTACCAACCCTATTGGATTTGCCACTCTCTTGTCACCCCTTGCACTTGAGTTCGAGGATATGAACCCCCAATTTTTGGCTTCAGAAACTCTGAGTAATTAAATACATTTTCCTACAAAACCGTTGTTTTTGTGCTACCATGTCTGATCCTTTTAACGGTTAAAAGGAAACCAACGGCTTGCCCGTGCCCTCCCTTGTTTTTTCTACAACAACGCAACCCTGTTTGTTGTTATGTTTCTCTGTTACAACATTCTCTGACATTGTAATTTCTCTATTATCACTGGATGCCAGTTTATTAGGCTACGTTTAGAATTGGGACTTTATGCTGACATATTTTAGGGCAGACTTAAAAAATGATGTAATGCGGATATATAATTGATGAATATAAATGCAACAAAGAAATGATGATGCTGCTGTACCAACAGGAAGGACTCTTGAGGTTATAAGGCTTAAAATCCTAGAGGAGCCCCAAGAATACAGACTGAAAGAATGTCACATGAAAAGAAAATCGTGGTGTAAGAACATGATAATGTATGATATGTGCTAAGACTGTCCATATGAGGCATGTTTGAGAGTGCAGGGATGCCATACTGTTCAATAGCCTGCAAAGGAAAGTAACTTGACTTCCCTTTACTTAGCAAGTGGGGTTATGGGAAGGTGACTAGTATGAGTGAGTGAAGAGTAGTGAGCAACATCTTTCTTGTCCTTCAGGTAAGAGTTTTCTTTTTAAACAACAGTATACGTAACACCCCTTTGGGAGTTATACAAGTTTGGAATATGTTTGAAGTGTGAACTAAGAGCGGGTTGCATCAAGAAAGGCAAGGGATCTGAGAACAATGGGTTCATTGCGTTTCCTGAAATCCTGTTAGAGAAGTCAGGTGGCCTGCCATCTCTGATGAACAGCCATGTTTGCTCTGTGAAGTGGATGGAGAGAGAAAACCCTTTAGAGGGAGTGAGGAGGATGAACGGCGACACAATTTAATAATGAAGGAATAGAAGTGAGTGGTAGAGGACGGAGTCCCTGAATGTTTCTGAGTATGAAAGTAAGGGCACATGAACAGCCTGTGACATAGGGCATCCTCAGTATGGAGTGCCCGGCCCCCCTTGCTGCTAGAGTAGAGTGGGGTCATCAATTCCTGCTGCAATGTAATTGAATGCTTTGGCTTAACCACTCTCCTTAACCCCAAGAGAGGAAGGCCATTTGGGGTATGAGCCTGAATAAGAACCGGCCGTTTCATCTTATTCACTTTTATTGAATTGGCGTTCAGAACTTCCGCAATTGCGAAGCCTTGAGACGTTTATTGGCATTGCCCTACTTCAAAACAACTTTCCGGTTCCCTCCTCAAATTAAGCCTCGGATGAAGAGTCGGTCAAGACTCGAAACACGTGTCAGGCTATTTTGTGAATAAATTTGTTGGATTCAAGACTACATTCTTACTAATTACTCGGACTATATGCTTACATTTGCACTTCTTGTTGAAGCAGTGTGACTGGGACTTGCCCGTGTTACAACTGAATAAGAACCCCCCTTCTGAGTTATTTCACTAAGGCTAGTCTGCTCTAGCTTTCTCAAGGAGAACCGAGTGTGGCTGGGCCTAAAAGAGCTTTTTTTTCTTGGCCCTGTTCACTCTAGCTGTTCCCAGACAGGTGAATGCAGCAGGTTCCTGCCTCTTTCTTTCAGATGAGCTCATCAGACCTACAGAGGATCAAGCGTGGACGAGTTTGCCACATATATTTATTTGGCTGGTGAAATCTCACCCAGGTTTCGGCATACAGGACTCAACTTTCTGCATAAGGGAAGGCATATCTTGACCAGAGTTAGTAAGGTCAATACCAGGTAAATGTACCCTACTTAGTGATTAAAGAGTTATTCATAAGGTCTTTCCCAAATGTCTTAGTTAACACATTGTTCACAAGTACGTCAGTTCTGTAAAATAGATCTTACATAAAAGTCACAATGACCTAATCTAATACATGCGCAGCTCCCGACATATCCTCCCAAAAGAATAAACTGACTACAGATAAGTATGAGTGAGGGCATTCTTCAGTGGACTCCAAAAATGGGGAATTACCACTACTTGTAATCCCATGGTAACTATACAGGACCAAGTGGCAGTAACGGTAATTGGGTTTGGCAGTATTTCAGTTAATTTAAGGCCAGAATACTGCCAAACTCGGAATGAGGCCCTCGATCCTTCATTTGGGGTCCCTGTCCACCCAATGGGGCAAGAGGAGGTACTGTTATGCTGTCACATATTCCAGGTCTGTAAAGTAAAGTTCATTGGGCAGAAAAGAAACATTGGGCCTCATTACGAGTCCAGCGGTAGCCATGCCAGTAAAACCGGCAGGCTGCGCCAGACTCAATAGGATTTACCGCTGGCTGACTTCCAGAAAACCTCAGGGGATTACAGCCCTGGCGGTTCGGTAAGTCAGGCAGCAGTAATTGTTAGTCTCCATTCCCATTTCAATGGGAATGGGGACCATGGAAGCATCGGCACCGTTAATAATGGTGCCGGTGCTTCCACGAAAGTGTACGGGTGGGTGCCATTCCGCCCACCAGGTCAGACCTGGTGATTGGAAAGGCAACCCGTCCGCAGACTTGTACTTACCTATGCAAAAACAAGAACTTTTGGCTTTGTCTGTGCTTTTTTGTCACCGGGATTCGCTGCTGAAAGCATACTTTCTTAAGACATGTTTATTAAAGCAGTAGTCATTTACAGCTGCAATCAAGCCATTAACTCTCAGCATAATGATTATAAATAATGCTGCTAGCCTGAACCTTCAAAAGGAGGATGTGTTTTTGGCGGGAAGGGGCAACAAGTGGATGGGAATGACCATGGGGATTAGCATGGCCATGGACACACAATGAGTTGGTAAATAACCAAACAACACCCAATAACTGTATGTCCCTCATATGTCATCCCCCTCTTACCTGTACTCTAATACACTTGTTTCGGCTTATAGGTGGTGTTCAAGTGGATCTAGGTCCCCTGGCCTAAGCTCCGCCCGCCTGATGCCTTTCTGCTTGCCGCTCTTTTCCCTACTTAAGGAGCCCTCCAGTCTCTTTTCCTTTGTAGCTGGGGAGCAGGTGCAAGTGGGTCTAGGTCACCTGGTCTAAGCACCACCCACCTTCTTACCCCTGCCTCTTCCTTCCTGCTCTTAACTCTTAGATCAAGGGCATCTCTCGCCCAGGCGTCCGAAGGGAAGGGCAGACAAAGAAAAAGGCAATTCCTGTTGTTTGGATCTGTTTGGACCAGGAGGACCCAGGGCTCGACCTCCTGCTCAGACAGCAGGTAAGCATGCACCAACATGTGTTTACACCCTCTGTCCCCAGAGGCCATCCCCTCTGGTCCCCCCTTGATGTTCCCCCTCTTGCACACAGGTGTTGCCTGTTTTGCATGATTCTTCTAGCCAGCTTCCCCTCCTCCCTCCCCTAACCCCTCCAGCCTACTTCTGCAGGAGTCTGTCCTGATACATTCTGGTTTCACCATCACTGTCTTGTGGCCAATGCTGGATTTGACTTTTATGGACTTCATTGATTCACGGTGCGTCACCTTTTCTCAATTCTCATGCTGGACTTCTTTTGCATCTTGGACTCATGGTGGTCCTGAATCATGCTGTTCCCATCTTCATCTTGTATCCTGGTTTGCAACATTATGCGTTACTAAAGACTTCTGCAATTGTATTAGCTCTCCCCTCTTGCTTCTCCACTCTTTTTGACTACTTACTCCCTATTCTCTCCTCCTCTCACTTCTCCCTTTTCCTATCTCCTCCCCGCCTCCCCTTACTTTCTTCTATGCACCTACTCTATCAGAATTGTCCCTGGACCTAGTATGATAGCAATCTCGTCTGTCTCCTCCTCCTCCCATGACTGCCCCCCCACCCCTCCAGCACTATCTGAAATGTTGTCAGGCCTAGTACGATAGTCGCTTATTTTGTTCCTCCCCTCCTGTTCTGCACCCCTCCCCCTCACCTTTTGTTTTTCTCCGGCTCTACCAGAAATGTCATCAGGCCTAGTATGGTAGTCGCCTGTCTGTTTTCATTTCCTTCCCACTCTCCCCCTCACTTCCTTAGCTCTTGCACTATCTGAAATGTCGTCAGGCTGAGTACGATAGTTAATTTCCCATCCTTACTGTTCATAGCCTGTAAGAATGTCATTGTATTTTCCCTTGCCCTGGAGCGCTTTGAAACACATTATTTGTGTGTAGGCGCTACATAAATAAACTATCAGATCATATTGAATAGCCTAAACAAAAAATGAGTTAATAGTGTGAAATACCAAAAGTCTGTGGCATTTTAAGGCTTTCGAAAGATTTCTGCCTGCTAACCAGCAAAAATATTTAAGGGCTGGGACTAAGTGTTGCTTTGAGCTGATGCACAACCCAACATATAAGTTCTTCGGCATAATATGTGTCTATGTGGATGACGCTCATAAAACGGAGAAAGGAATCTGCTGACTTGCCACTTATCAGCTGCTTTCCTCTCTGAGCAGCTCGTTCTTTTCGCATTGCAAAATTGTCTATAGGCACTGCCACCCGTGTTAAAAAATGGTGACCAGCAAAGTAGCCCCAATGTCATTCAATGGTGACGTCAATGGGAATTTAAGTGTGGAACATTTGTTTGTAGTGCAACCTTTAGCCTTGTCCTTCTCTTTCGGGCCGAGCAGGGGCGCTCTGCTGCTGAAGCTGGATTTCGACCCGTTTCTTTACCGTTCCCACAGCCATGACAGTGCTTGGATCCCATGCGCCCGAAGTGCCCAAGTGCACGATGCAAGAATGAGCACACTACTAACGTCCTCATGCTTTTATCAAGGTCGGGTCCCAAGCCTTGAGCTGATAAGCTTCTATCGCCGCACGTGGGAAGCCCACTGACCGCGCGCATTACTCTTTCCTCATCTCGAACTGTGCTTGTTTTTCTCATTACTAACCCATAAGCTGTTGTTTGCAGGCTTTACTTTCGGTTTGTCATGTATTTCTTGGAGCTCACTCGCGTTAGGAAGAAATGTTTACACAGAGATATCATGTCCTCTCCCAGAGCACAGATACACGTTCCTGGAGTCTCCCTTCACGTGTACAGCACTCCAGCTCCACAGTTAGACTTCGTTCGGAAAGACTAGTTAAGAGGCTAACAAAATGAAACAAGCATTGCCAAAGCCAATTGTTTTGGTCGACATATAGTTAGAAATTGATTTCATGTGCCCGTGTGTTCACATCATATGCCAACTGTTACCAACATATGACCAGTATGTACCATCATTTGCCAGCTGGTCTGCTAAGTCATACCAGATAATCTTATCCAATGCCTAGAAATTCGCACCCTGTCACGGTTTTGGCTGATACCATTAATCAAACCATTGACAAGGATATGTGTAGATTGCAGAGCAGTCCATGAAACACTGTGCCAACCTAGCATAGCAGATGCATGTCTGTCCAGGTAGCTAAGACCAGCTCGCAGAAGTGTGCCTGTGCAGTTCTGGAAGTGGTGTCTGGGTGTATTGATGTTGGTGTGTGCAGTGCAGTGGCAGTCTGTGTGTGTGCTGTGCAGTGCTGGAAGCAGTGTGTGTTTCTGAATCTGAGAGAGTGTGTGTGTGTGTGTGTGTGTGTGTTTGCGTGCATGCATGTATGCATCTATTTGTTACAGTCAAATACCCTCAGACTGAGCATCCCTCGGTATATCTTTCTCACCCCTGTCTACACTTTGATGCTAACAATTATACCTTGCTCAGTGTCACGGTACAAAATGTTTGAGCCAAAATTAAAAAGCGCGCTAATATTGCTAAATATTTAGCAAATAGCACCAAAAATGGCTGAGAAGAGAGACACTATCCAGTGTCAGACTGGGATAGAAAATCAGTGGTGTAGCCAGAATATCACTGCAGGTTGGGCTTGCACACTATACTCATGGATGTGAGTAGTGTTACCCGTAAACACATTTAAATGATTTCTTTGTCATCCCACATACCCCACACTCCTCAAATCAGGCCAAGGTTTCTGCTTTTATAGGCTATCTTGTGTTACTATTACCCATCTTAATGGTACACATTTTAAGGACTTTGCTCGGAAGAAAGAAAGAAAGAAAGAAAGAAAGAAAGAAAGAAAGAAAGAAAGAAAGAAAGAAAGAAAGAAAGAAAGAAAGAACACCCCAGGAATTCGAACATATATATGCCTGGTGCCTCAACAAATACATTGTTATATATATATATATCATAGTGCAGTGCTCACTGCACTATAGTTAAGTTGAGTATTGAGTTCCATTGAAAACCTGAAAAATGAATTGCTAATAACATTTGACTCGTATTTTGGATTTGGCTAGCATTTTGCAAACCAAATTGTACTCATGGTCCACCCCAGTTTGGACATTTTGGGAAAGATCAATTAATGTGTTAAAAAAATATAAAATTAAAAGGTTATTAAGAAAGTTTCAAAATTATAGCTCTATCTCCCATGGTGCATTGCCACAGAGAGGCTGACAGGATTTTCAGAAATGAAAAAGCAGCAATTTTCCCCCAAAAGGATATTGCTAACAACCTTTGACTTACAAATGTTGGGAACAATGCATTATAAAATATTAATGTTAAAGAATATTTATACCGTGCACTATCACCACCGGAGTGGTCCCCTGAAAAAGTTATCAATAAATCAAAACAGCACAATTTCAATTTTCAGCACATTTCATTACCCCAAACAGAAAATGCAGTGTTTGAACAGCCTTAGCGCAAAAACAACTTGGGGACAAAGCATTGACTTAAATCTCTTGACTGGTTTGAGGTAAATCCATCAAGTAGTTTTTACAATATCTGACAGAGAAGAGGGTACCCCCTGCTCCTTAAAACCTCTACATCAGGTGTTTTGCTTTTTACAGCAGAGGGGCAGAGCCAGGCTAATAACTTTTAACTTGCTGGATGGATTTGGAAGAAGTTTGCCAATGAGTTTCTCAAGAGGCCAACTAAACTGGATATGTAGGGAATGATTCATTAGAAAATGAAAACATTATTAAGAAAACATAGAAACACTTTTTTCAGCCTACTCACATTCATTTTCATATAGTGAAAAAGTGTTTTTTGAAAATCCATAGTGTGAAAACCGCTCAGCAGATTTTCACCAAATTAGAAACAATTTGAGCACAAAGCGTTGCCTTAATTTACTTGACCTGTTTGGAGTAAATCTATAGAGTCGTTTTTAAAATATTCAACAAGAGACTGGGGTCCCCGCTGCACCTTAAAATCTTTATATCGGTATTGGTGCTCGGCAGGTGAGAGGCTGAGAGAGGCTTGTAACGTTTGACTTACCGGATGTCTTTGGATGACATTTTCTAAACCAAGGGATTGTCAAGGGCCCCACCAAACTGGAAATGTAGGGAACAATTTGTCAACAAATGAAGAGGTTATTAAGAATGGTGTGAATAGTGCATAGTGGCCACCAATTAGGTCCAAAAGAAATATATTGGGGGGACAGGTACAGTGGGCACAGCCAAAGGCCATGGCTATTGGCCCAGTAGTATTTTTAAATATACAGTGGGCACTGGCCAAGGTCGAAGGCCCAAAACACATGTATAGTGGCCATAGGCAAAGACTGTGAACACAAATTGGGTGTAAAAGAAATATATGGGAGAAACATATAAAGTGGATAGGGCCAAAGGCCATGGTTAGTGGCCAGTAAAAAAAAACAATGCTATAACAAAACCTTTGAAATTCACTGAAAAAACGTTTGTTAAAGTGTGGTCAATTTGACCATATTTAAAAGAACAAAACCCTTGAAATTCAGCAGATGCATGAATTCATGAGCAGCTTAACGTTCCCATTGCAAAGACCATGAGCACATACATGTTTCAAGAGAAGGGATTCACAATGACATAAAATGGCATTATGGGGGACATAGCATTATGCGGGAAATCAACGGGAACACGCTGAGTTAAGCTGGTAATGACTTCCCACATCTGCTGAATTTCAAGGGCATTGTTGTGTTAAATCAGATCAACTTAACTGCACTTGAACAAAAGTTTTTTCAATGAATGCATATATATATTCAGTGAAGAAACGTTGTTAAAGGGACGCTATGGTTACAATTTACACCGAACACCACCAGAAATGTGGCAGTTATGCTAAGCTAAGCAACTATAACTCGAGCCATCACCATGCACTGCTATGACTAACACCCAGGACATCGTAGATGACATCACAAAATGTCATTGATGACATCACCAATGATATCACATATACAATTAATTTTGATGACCCGGCCAACATCTTCCCCTGTCCACCTGCCACTCTGTCCCTGTGGTTAGTATCCCATCCATCCATTCCCTCCATCCTTCCCCCACTTTACCTTGCCTCTCATGTAAAAAACAAAAAAATCCCAGCAAAAATTCAAAATAAAAAAATACAAAAAAATGGTTCCTTTAGGAGTCACCTTTCACAGTTGAAAATTAGAACTTAAAACAAATTCACAGTACCCTTTGCAGCCTCCACAGTCCATGGACAGTGCAGTAGTCCATGGACACTAGGACAATTCCAGGTGTGGGGTGGCAGAAAGAAAATCATTTTAATTGTTTTTTGTTAAAAAATGGTGGCTCTTAAAATAATCTTTTTTTTCTCTTTCTGGCTTTTCTATAATTTTTTTTGATTATTTGGTTTTATGTACTAAACTAACAAATGTTCTACTAAACTTAATAATTTTTTCTAACTTTCACAAAAAGTGCCTCTAATTTTCTTTCTGTTTTCCATTTTGTTTACTTTAACTACTAAAGAATACTTGAATACATATTTTATGTAAACAAAATTAAAGTGGGTAGGGACTACGCACTCTAGTTAACACAATACGTTGTATAATAGTCCAGAAAATGTCTTGATTGAAAGACTTCTTGAAAAACTCACATGTTTGTTATGAAAGATCAATTTATTCAAGGTTTGGACAGCCGACACGTGTTTCGACCTACGGGTCGTCCTCAAGTCTGTGTAAGTCCCATATTCCAAATATGTACACATGATTAGACACATTTAAACATGAAAAAACAAAAGACAGAATTATCTGATTCCCAAATATAGCAACAAACAAACAATAAAGCAAAATAATACATACCATAGACAGAAATTGCCAATAACAAATCAGAACAAAACAAAACATAAAATGGGTACCACATACCAGTTGTAGTAGGGGCGGGTTCCAATGAATGAAGGTCAGAACCATGGAGTATTTCAAAGAAAAATTATCAGAAATATATAAAATAAAATGAATTGAGGTCCAAGTAAAATTAAGATTCACAGTTAACCAGGTTAAACCACCCAAGGTGAACCGATATAAAACACAAACGTGTTTGGCAAAGTGAATAATTGTTCCTGGATAGGAATTAGTACTAAGCATCAATCTAGTGTAATATGATGGATGGGCCCTGTGCATAAAAAAAAAAAGAAAATCAAAATGAAAATAAATATAAACTCTGTAGGAATTGCCACCCGGAGTGCTTTGCTTGATAGACCAGAAAATGAATTAAATATCATCATGCACTATAAATGTGCGTGAAAGAAAACCACTGCTGACCAGAAACCACCACAAATCCAGCCAAGTTACTAGAAATAAAAGAAAACACGCTTACCGCAACTGACAAGTCCCAGTTCAAATACTACAAATAAATAGAACGTGCATCACATCATGAACTGTTCTGACATGAATATATAGACATCAGAGGTTGTACATATTACAGTAAAAGTGCAAGAAACCGCAGCATACCTTCAAATTGAGGTGCCGTCCCCTCATCCAGGCAAAAGTATAGAATCAATGCAAATACCAGCAATTACTAGCATCCCTCCAGTGGGTTCACAGCGTCAGTACTTCAATCAGAAATAAATAACCTGAATTCTGAAAAAAGAAGAGCCTGAATTAGTCTCTAGCCGTCAAAATAGCGCAATATGTACGTGCTATGAATAATTGTAATCGTATACTCCTGACACTGTGTGTACATTTGTAAAATGACCCAGAGTGTTCATACAAATATCCCTCCCATAGCCAGTTATTCAACCTACCCGTCAATCGGTATCGGACACAAAGTCAAATGGGCCAAATCCCCGCCTTCAATTGTAAAAGAAGCACAATCCACCATTGCCTATTAACCAGTAACCAGCCAAGACATCACGGAAGTGACGTAGGTAACGTCATGACGTCACGCGCATCCCGCATCTGACGTCATGATTGTATTACAAAGAATGAGCGACTCAAAATCATGTATAAGCACCCGTGCATCAGACATCCTTGGATATAGGGTCCTAAGCATTATTCATTATTAACACATTTAAAGGACAATGGCAAATAATACCTGTCCCATCTGAAGAAATGATAAGTAAGACGAAATCGACAATTGAACATTGTATGCACGTGTCCATTAGCCTATCATCTATCAATTACAAGCATGAACCAGGTGACAATTCCTAATGTCTCAAAACCAATATGCTGTATCCTGGAAAATATTATTATACAACAAATAATTTAACACGTATCTCAAAAAACTCCTAACACTGATCATGTGACTAGGTGCGAGTCCCACTGACGCCCATTAAGTTTAATGTTTAGTAAGTCATTATACTTACTATAGCGAATGTCCCAAAATGTTAATTTCCTAAGATTACATGAAAAAGATACTCCAAATAAATATATTGATCTAGAGTCTGTACCTAATCGATTGGCAGTAGAAACCTTTTTTTGTGCAAGACATCCCAACATTTTCATAAGAATATATCTATCATAATAGTATTAGGAATCCATTGTACCCACTGAGATACCTTCATAAATACCATACAAAGTCTGATTGTAGATCACATGAAAGATTCTTAACACAATATTATGAAGCTGATGCCATGCAACATTAAAAAGAAATATTGACGAAATATGGTGAGATTAAAGAAACACATGCATCTCATGATCAGTGTTGAGTCCCCTCTCAGTACATCTCAGAAAACAGATAAGTTTAGATTCCATCTGTCTTAGTCGGAGTTGGATATTACCCCCTCTTTTGCTCCTGTTCGCTTGCATTAGACCCACAAATCTAAGTTTAGCTTTGTCACTCATTTGGTGCACCAATTGCCAGTGAAGAGCTAAAGGAGATTTGGCCTCCGGAACGTGGAGACTTGCTAGGTGTTCCCTGATCCTAAATCTCAACTGCCAAATGGTGCTGCCAATATACAATTTACCACACACGCAGACAATTGCATACACAATATAGCATGATCTACAATTGATGAAGCTGTTGATTTTGACTGGTGAAGGTGTGCTGATGAGGAGGATCTCCGTCTTGCTGGCATTCAAAGATCATTGGCGGCACACCAATTTTGAATGGCAGTTAGGCAATCAGAGATAAGAGAGGGAGAGGAGGTGGCAGAGGGCAGCCTGAAAATGAGTTGAGTGTCGTCAGCATAGAACTGGAAATTTGAGCAGAAAGTGGCAATGCAGTGGGCGAGTGTTGCCAGGTATTGGTTGAAAAGCCAGGGCAAGAGGTTAGACCCCTGGGGAACACCACAGGTAGAGAGGAAGATAGATGAAAGGAAGGACCCAAGTTGGACCTGGGAGGGCCGATCTGAGAGGAAAGAGGTCAGCCAGGCCAGAGCCTGATCAGTGATACCCAGGTTTTCACAGAGACGGTTGAGCAGGATGCTATGGTTGACCGTGTCGAAGGCAGAAGAGAGATCGAGGAGGATGAGGACAGAGGGAATGTTAGAGTCAACGTTGGAGAGCAGATCTTCACGGATGTTCAGGAGAGCAGTTTCCATGCTTCTGGCAGCTCTGAAGCCAGACTGGTGGTCATGGAGACAGCCAACAGAATTGGAATGAAGGTTAAGCTGAGAGATGGCCAACTTTTCCATGAGCTTGCCAAGGAAAGGACTAATGTAAATTGGCCAATAGTTAGCTGGACAAGAAGGATCAGCTGTGGGTTTCTTGAGAAGAGGATGCACAAAGGAGTGCTTCAGAGGGGAGGGGAAGGATCCAGAGAAAAAGAAGTGGTTGCAAAAATCAGCAAGGGCCGGAGCGAGGGTGTCAATGTGGTCCTTGATGGTTTTAGAGGAACAGGGATGAACCTGTTTTGAAGTTCATAGATCGGACTTGTCTAGTGACGTCATCAGGGGTGAAAAGAGGAAAGGATGAGAAGGATGGTGGGAGGGTGGCTAAAGGAGGATCAGCAAGCACAGATGGATAGGGAAGAGGACGGGTGTGGGTGGAGAGGGTGGACAGGATGTCCTGTTTTTTTTAAATGAAGTGAGAGGCAAGGGCATTGCAAAGAGCCTGGGAGGCAACAGGAGGGGTAGAGATTGCAGCAGGGTTGGCCAGCTCCTTGCAGATTTTAAAGAGTTTGGGTGAGTTGTTAGATGCCGCAGAGACACAAGCTTGAATGTGGACTCTCTTCTTGGTGAGGACAGAGAGTCGGTATTGCCTTTGTAGCAGGCAACAGGCCAGTTTGTCAGAGGATAAACAGGAAGTCCTCCATTTCCTCTCAGCTGCCCTACACTTACATTTAAGTGTAGCTAGGTCAGAGTCATACCAGGAATTGCACTTGGCTTTGGACTTCAAACGGATCCTCATGACAGGGGCAAGAGCATCAAGCGTATCAGAAACTGAAGAGTAGAGCAGAGACAGGGCTGTGTCAGGATGTGAGACAGCCAAAGGTGGGGGGGGAGAGAAAGTGGCTGCAAAAGCCTCAACTGACACACCATTCATGGGCCGGATGTCCGAGAAGGTATGTGGCAGTGTTGGGGTAGGCTTGGCTTGGGGGAAAGAGAGGGAGAGATGAGATGAGAGGAGGGAGTGATCGCTCCAGGAGAGAGGAGTGGTCAGAGGGGTGGAGAGTGGGAGGTCAGAGGAGATCAAGACATCGAGTGTGTGCCCTGCAGAGTGAGTCAGGCCAGAGGGGAGGATGGACAGGGAGAGGGAGTCACAGAGGTCACGGAAGAGTACAGAGGAGGAGCAAGGAGAGTCTGAATGTATATTTAGGTCACCGAGAAGGAGGTGTTGAGTGGTAGAGGCCAGGAGGGAGGAGGAGAGGTCTGCCCACTTGGAGAGAAATGAGGTGATTTGACCAGGCGGCTGATAGATGGTTACCACAGTAAGAGAATGGGTAGATGAGAAAGAAAGCCTACAGACAAGGCATTCAAAAGAGGAGTAGGTCAGAGTGGGAATGATAGAGGCTGGAAACCACTCAGGAAAGATCAGGGCTACCCCCGCACCGGACCGGGAGGATCTAGGTGCTGAGAGGATCTTGTAGCCATCAGGGAGCAGAGTGTCAAAGCTTGTGACAGAGCTGGCCATGAACCATGTCTCAGTAAGACCAAGGACATCAAGGTCTAGTTCTTCAAGGAGGTGGCAGATGTCAGAGGAGTGTTTGACGCCAGAGCGAGAGTTGAGAGTGGCAATATGAAGAAGTTGCCAGCCTTAAAGACCTTCCGGGGAGGGGTGCAGATCAGAGGTACGCCCTGCGGAGGAGAAAGAGCCCTAGGAGGGGCAGAGGAGGAAGAGGAGATAGAGGGCAAGGTAGCCAAGGGGGGAGAGGAGGGGACAGCAGGAGATGAGAGGAAATTGATGAGGCGAGGGAAGCACCTATCAAAGAAGAGGAGATTGGCCTGAGGGCATTGCACCATGACAGTGCCATTTAGGTAGACATTAATGAATGCTTTAGAGGAGTCGAAGGAAGCCATGGGAACGTCCCAGTGAGTGCTACCATTGATGGGAGAGGAGGAAATAGGGCAGAGCACAGACACCATATGAGGAGTCCATAGATCTGGAGAAGGAACAACAAAGAGGATGTCGGTGAGGGTCTGTCTGGCGGAAGCATTGGAGTAGGTGTCGGCGATAGGAAGACCAGGGTTAGAGGCCAAGATATCCTTTTTTAACTTCTTCCTACCAGACTTAGTGAGAAGGGAAGGATAGTCAATGGAGAAGCAGTTGGAGAAGATAGGAGAAACAGAAAGCGCCATTGGGGTGGAAGTGAGGAGAGGATGGAGATACTGGGGGGGGGTGCTAAGGCAGGTAGGAGTGGGACAAAAGAGAGTGGTGAGGTCACTGGGCTGGCAAGTTACAGAGAAGAAACAGTATACAAGCAAAATACAGAGAATTTTGCAATGGGCAGCAAGATTTGACTTTTTAGAACAAAGCAAAAACAGCAAGATTTGACTTTTTAGAGCAAAGCAAAAACAGCAAGATTTGTCTTTTTAGCACAAAGCAAAAACAGCAAGATTTGACTTTTTAGCACAAAGCAAAAACAGCAAGATTTGACTTTTTAGCACAAAGCAAAAACAGCAAGATTTGACTTTTTCAATCTTGGAATCGGATGTTAGCAAAGGGTTTTAGGAAGCGCTGCGCAGCAGGATGACAACAAGGGAGTAACAAGCAGAAAGAACAGTGATAGTCAAAGGCAGTAGAAGTGGGTCCATAAGGTGGGAACTAACCCATAGTTCTGGAGGTGACAAAGTCAAGGCAGTCCAAATTACTTAGAGGAGTGAGGTGGCAGCATCATTGTGGTTAAGGTGCAGGGAGGATTCCAATTAGCGTTCCGGAAGCGGACAGGGAGCAGACAGACCCACAGCACTCCAAAGACACCATTGAAGATGCATTAGAAACATATCAAATGGCGTCAAGCCAAAGGATGTCCAATGAGCATATGGGAGAAAAGTGTAGAAGCTTTGTTCTTTTTCTCTATGTTTTCCTAAAGGAAAAGGAGGAAGATATAATGAAAGATCCATACAAATTGCTGCTTAAGAATATCGTTATTTTCCAATGTATTCTGAAGACCCAGATTCAGACGATTGTAGAATACATTGGGCCTCATTACACGGTAGGCGGTAAGGGTTTACCGGTACCGGTAAGGGCACCGGTACCGGTAAACCCTTACCGCCTTACTACGAGGTCCCTTTGCGGGTCCTCCCTTAACGCCTGGTTTTTCCAGGCGTTAAGGACGGGACCCGCAAAGGGACCTCAGAGCTAATTACGGTACCGCAATTTGCGGTACCGTAATTAGCACCTTCCCCATTCCCATTATGCCCTATGGGGCAAAAATGGGAATGGGGAAGGGTAAATGGGGATTGGGGAATTACCGCCCCCGCTCACCTTGGAGTAAGGCGGTAATTCCGCCATCCACCAAGGCGGACTCGGTACGGTACCGGCGGCAACCATGGAAGAAGCCTGAGAAACTTGGAAAGAAAAACCGCAGCGTTTTCCAACACAACCGCGTGTGTTTCTGCCTGCTGTGGCTATCACTTTGGGTCTCCGGTGCTCCCAGGAGCACCGGAGACCCAAAGTGAAAGCCACAGCAGGCAGAAACACACGCGGTTATGTTTACATGCCGTGTAGTGTTTCTACCTGCAGCTGATTTCCCATTTGGGGCTCTCGGGCTCCCCACGGGGAGCCCGGGAGCCCCAAATGGAAAAGCAGATTCAGGCAGACACAACGCGGTTGTTTTCCGCAATGCCGCGTTGTCTCTGCCTGAATCTGCTTTTCCATTTGGGGCTCTCGTTCAGGCAGACACAACGCGGTTGTGTTGGAAAATGCTGCGGTTTTTCTTTCCAAGTTTCTCAGGCTCCTCCGAGCCGGAGGAGCCTGAGAAACTTGGAACGAAAAACCGCAGCGTTTTCCAACACAATAATGTTGTATTTATGTTTGCGGTCGCTTCAAAAGCGACCGCAAACATAAATACAACGTTTTTAAAGCTGCGGTTTTATTTCTAAGTTTTCCGGGCTCCTCCAGCCCGGAAAACTTAGGAAAAAAAACACAGCTAGTGCTTATTTTTTGTAAAAAAAATAAATAGCACTTACCGAGATTCAGCTGTAGCTTTCCTGCTCTGGTCTCCGGTCCGCGTCCTCTGAGTCCTGGCACTAATGAAGGGAAAGCCACCCAGCGGTAGACTTTGTTTACTACAGCTGGCTGGCTTTTCCTTCATTAGTGCCGCAAAAGCAAAAGCCAGCACAGGAGGGCCTCCATTTCACAAAATGGCTGCGCCCCTGTGCTTGCTTTTTCGAATTTTGAGCTTGAATAGCTCAGAATTTTACATAGGAAGTTTTAAAATGGAGGATGCTAGTATTTATTTTTTTATGTGGCCTATATATTTTTTAAATAAAAGATTTTACTAGACCATCCCTTTAAAGGAACAACAGGTATGTTTGATTTCCATGCCCATTTGTCCAGTAGGCCAGTCAATCTTAGGGCTCATATTGTGTCTCGTCAGGCTTTTGTCTTTATTTCTGGCTGTTTTAGGTGATGATAGAGGCAACTTCGATAGAGTAACCTGTTTTGTAGGATTTAGCGTTACAACCTTCATTCCCTTATCCTTTGTTTCTTCTCTTTCTATCATTGATAGTTCATTACATAACGCGTTGAATGCATTATCTTCATTTTTCCGCAAAGATGGCCAAAGGAGTCAGAGTTGGGATTAGTAGCTTGCTGAGGGGACAGTAGACCTTCCAATGACATCTCCTTTTCAGGCATCTTTTTTACCTGTGGTTTCTCCAATGTTCTTTTCTCATCCATGTTCCTATCCGCCCAAGTTGCCTCTTGCGTGGTTTTTTCTAACTTCAGGATATGAGTGTAATATAAAATCCGCAATTTTGGCAGTAAGAGATTTCAACTGTAGTTGGTCAGCTGCCATATCTATGCAAAGATTATGTAGACTTTTGATTTTGAATAACATAGTTGCCATTTCTTGCAATATGGTTTCCACATCTGAGTCTGTGTTATGATCTAGCAGAAGGCTTGAGGTGGTCACTTCCTGCACATATTTCATCACATCATTAGTTTCTGCCCTGTTTACTAAAATCAGCATATTTGGGGTATTTGATTGTCTGGTTGAAATAGATTTTTCATTAAAATACGAGTTTGGCCCCATTGAATTTCGCTTAAAAGATCTGCACATTTTTAATAACAGTGAGCCATTATTATCAATTGATGAGATAGGGCTCAGAATGTGTTTGTCAAATTCTTCACAGTTGACAGGATCTGAGGTTTTGCAAGGAGATTTCACTTTACTGGGAGTCATCTTTTGCGCCTCTGTTTGATTAAGCTCTATTGTAGGTAGAGGAGCAAGTGGCACATTTGACACAAAGGAGGATGGTAGAGAAATTCTTCTTCTATTGACTATTTCGTAGAAACCCGTGAGTAATGGTTGATTATTATGTTGAAGTTTGAGGAATTTGAGGTGATATCAGCTTTAAACACTCTGCGCCCTATTTATTGCCCAGGGGTTTTTTCCCTTTTGGTGTTGCAAATGTGTGAAAAATCTGGATAAATATCCCTCTGCTCCATAAGATATAGACAAATTTGGTATTTCACACAAAACTGCGCCACTGTTTGTAATAGGCAAATTGAGTAAATCAGTTAATTTTTTAAGAATGTTTTTATTCAATGATTTAAAAGAAAGAAAAGGCCCTCTATTGAGACACGTGTTTCGACATCTCCTGTGCCTTTTTCAATCAGGGCAAACACTATTATGTTGTTAAGAAACAAAAAAAAAATATATTTCACATTTTCACATATTCTGCTAAATAAGGGCAACATTGAAAAGTTGCAAAATAATAGAAAGAAGCATTTGTTAACAAACTTTGAACCAAAGAGATAAAGGGGGAGGACGGGAAGGATTGATTACGATAAATACGTAAATAAGGGAAAGATTGTGGAGAAAGAGAAACAAATAACACAAATCAGTGATGTTGAGTAGTACTGAGCAAGTCCATTTATAAATACATACGCTGGTCAAGTTTGCGTTTATTTGGTTTACATACACCAATCTAGTTACTATGTATAATCAAATTGTAATGGAGAATGGTGATTGACACCTCTTACCCTTTTGGTTATCCAACAATCATTTTTAGTTCTTATTGATGCCTGGGTCATGGGTTAAAGCCCACTGAGCTGTGGTCTTTCCTTTAATCCCTTCTTGTATTTAGAGGGAAGTAGGCTGCTTTCTGCAGGAGTCGTCCGCCTGCAAGTGAATTTTTCCAGGTTGTTATTCCACTGCGCAGACCTGGTCAATGCTGGTTTATACGTTTCTCTGTTGCAGTAATTCAAATGCAAAAATACCAACCAACAGGAACGGAAAGTGTCGAGGAGAGGCCAAGGATGGGAAGGGTAAGCAAAGACGAAAAATAAAATATGAAGTGAAGAGAAGGGGGGCAGGGAGGAGCAGGAGGAGAGTTAGAAGTAGAGAACCAGAGAGAAAGTTAAATAAGGAGGCTCAAAGACACCAAAGGCACATAGTCGCCTCCCTATTTAGAGCACAACAAAGGTTTTTGTGCTGAGGGCGCCGAACGGCCTCCTGAACTCTGTTTAGGGGGAGGGGGTTCAAAGGCTCAAACAGCCTGCAGTCACCTCCCTCCATGAGTAGATCATAGTAGTTTACAGTTGGCTCCACTACACACAGTGATCTGGCAGGGTGTTGCATGCACCCACTGCTTAGCACTGGCTGCAAGGTTAGAGGGCAGTAAGAGGGGAGAAGAATGTGACCCGCTTGCACTGAAAAGTGTTCACTCAACCTGAGAAGAGTGGTGAGCGGCATCACTGTCTCCCAGCTCGACTCTAAGTCGCTCCATTTCCTGGCAGCCCTCAATCACCACAACATTCATTGAAAGCCACTACATGCGGGGATCGGTCTAGCAGCTGCACCACTCTCTCCACCTTTGCTATGCTCCTCGTCTTAGCAGTGCTAGAAGAAAGGACCTAGCTCCAAGTCATCAAGCTGTCAAGCCGTCAAACAATATAAGTCAGGTAAGGAATTATGTTCTTGCCCAGCAGTTCAAATTCTGCTATTACACTCTTATCCGACATACTATTACTACAGATGTTTTTCAAGTTATTTACAATTGCTGTGTATGCTTCTGATTTAGTGTTCCTTTCACCTCAATTGGCCCACTTTACAGATTTCTTTGCATGGCCCTCAAAAGCTGTTGCTTGGTTCATACCTTCAGCCAATGTTGATGAGAAAATCGGGCGTTGCTGAAGGAGATTGGCTGAAAGAGGTTTATTATTGCTCTCTCATCTATCAACAACTTCAAAGTCGAGAATTGAGACAAAATTATAGCCTTTGTGGGAGGACACATTGCTCCCATTAAATTTAGTTTTTGCTCGGCGGTCACCGAAGGACCTGCCATTGCATACCCTTAAATTTAAATAAGAGAGGATACAAGTCGATTCCACTGACACTTTATGTCTCCTTTTTGGAGGTTTGGCTGATAAAGTTGGGATAGACCAGGTAATGTCCTGGTCTTCCCAAAGACCTTCCGCTGCTTTCAAAGGTTCAATCTGAAGATTCAGATCTCTTGCCACCAAGCTAACTCGACATCTAGATTAATTTTGGATAATTTTAGTTGATCAACCCCTGTAGCGTTAGTAATGTGTTCAAACCAGATGCCACATTTGTCCTATTATACAGATTAAACAGTTGAAACCATTCATCCCCATTTGTCGTCACGGATAGCAGCTGAAGAATCAAGGAAACTTGTTTGCTACCATATCCCATGGAAACATGTTGTCACGTGGTGTACGTGGATGTAATCCCTTCATGGTCTGGAGAAGGAAGTCATCATCATGAAATACCTTTCAGAGAGGAATCTTAATTATAATATAACATAAATCTAATCGCACTCGCTGCAGGCACAGGATCACAACATAAGGTGTTGTGCTGGAAATTTCCAGTGGCAGGAGTGTTCATAGAGGCAAAATAACTACAAGTAATCTCACTGCTAGCGCCACTTTAAATTGTGACCTAAACCTGGTTCAACATACTCGTGCTTTCTCCATTCGAGCCAATGTGGAAGTGTGATCTGTCATTGAATATTGCCCTTGTAATGCTTAATGCTGAAACTTGGATCTGTGAAAGCTTTATTAGTAGATTAGCCGTTCCTGTTAATAGATAAGGATAGGATCGTGTTCAGAACACATTCCCGATTGTCAAGTCAGAGTGTGTTCTACACATCTTGTAAACGAAAACAATGAGCTTCCAGTTTTATTTTAATTAATGATAATCAAGGGTACAGATTAACCTAATTCATAATGAGAGCAATTAGAAAGGCTGGTACGATGTGTGTGTAAACGTGAGGTGCATCATTTCTGGAAGGCAGGATTAGCAAGCTGGTGTGTGCAATATGAACAGGTGTGTAATCACCTGCAAATAATTGCTTCACAGAAGTCGAGAGCCCATTCAATTAGAGTAACAGCGGCCATTTTAATTTTGAGAAAATGTACTTACCACAATAAATATGAAAACCTGCTACATGGAGTTCATTGCACACCTTCAGAAAGCATTACTGCATTTGACAAACGGCAACATCAAGTTCAGAGGTGGGGCAGACACTTAAAAATGTTTTATCACTGTGTCATCCTAACTGACACATCTCACACAGGCTCAATGACTACTTGGTAGTCTAGGCAACACATGGGAATCTAAAATAGATGCACACTGTCAAAGGTGATAATGCATTGACTGTACAATATTTTGCAGCTTGTCCATATTAATTCGATATGAGTCCCACTAATATCTGATTTTTTATAGATGTGTATTCTATACACATGTATATAGTTCTTCCTAAACAGCATACTGCAGTAACACAGGCATAGAAAGAACATATGAAGATGGCGTATACTCTTTGTGGGAGGCACAAAGATGCCAACGAGATATGTGGTAACTGAAACACCTCCGTCCATGCCTACTTTTTTTTAAATGTGAGAAAATAATGTGTGAAATACTCCATGCTAACCACTAGATGTTAAGCTACAACAGATTACATCTTCAGGTACTGTTCACCTTACACTTTTTTAAGTAGAAAGGTTGCATTTCTCATCTTATCCACCAGCTCAGTCTCTAGATGTCTGCAGTTGTCATATAGACACAGTATACTGCCATTCACTGATTTCCCCCCTTAACAATAACATTTGATCCACAACTCTCAGACTCAACAAAATCCTTAGGCTTCGCGCCATTGACAGCAGCCTGTCTCTCCAGAAACACAAACCAAAGAAGGCCCACATAGCCTGGCTCAAAAATCTCTACCCTCTGAAAAATCAAATCCCGCCGCAGAACATCTATACCGTAGAGTATCCCCTTGTTGTCTTGCACATCAATGGAGGAAATGCTCTCTTGATAGGGCTCCAAACTGCTCACTTGGCTCCCCTAAAATCAGTCCATCATGCTGCAGCATGCCTTATTACAGGATCACAGAAATTCGCTGAATTACCCCCATCCTACGTGAACTGCATTGCCCTCCACTCCAAGCCAGGATACTGTTCAATACTGCATGCATCATCTACAAAGCAGTGACGAGTAGCACACCAGCGTACTTGGCGTATAAGCTCCACAAATCTGGTGGCACATGCTCCTCGCGTAGTGAATAGACCAACTTGCTTGAATCACAAATCGTCCACAGAAAACCCACAATCAATCTTTCTCTTGTTACGCACCCACCTTTTGGAGCTCAATCCCTTTGTCGGCTCAGAATGCCCCGACAATCCTCCAATTTTGCAAATCTCTCAAAACATGGCTCTTTCAACAACACCTGACCAAGGACTAATTCCAATGGACGCGCATACCGACGCACAGACCTCACTGTACTGTGCCACTGTTAAAAGATTGCAGCCCAAATGCTGGATACCCACACTCTGCATAGCGGTCCAAATCTCTTGAGCAAGGTCCATGCTTTAAACAATAAAAATGAAAAAAATAAAGAAACAATGACACGTTTTTTAAACATTGGCAAATGATTGAAATCTGTTCTCATGACATCATTCACATATTTCATGACATTGTAAATCACACAGCACCCCACACACAAATAGATTCAATGGTTAAATATAACACTACAGTACTAGACATTGCTCCCAAAAGTGGCTGTTTTCCTGCAGTCATTAATGTATTGTACCAGGAAATCCTAACATATGATATAATGTACCCTTTACCATGCAGCAGGGAAACAAAGCCAAACCTGTAAAGCAACATTCAGCACATCTCTCAATAACTTTGACAGCTTCACCGGCTCTTACAAAATGGCTGCTGCTGTAACAGACCTTTTAGCAGAATGTATTGGTTTTTCATGGGACATCTGCTGTATGACACTAGGGCCACTCTCTTGTATCTTCCCATCTAATCATAAAAAGGAGATCTTGCTGATTTCATTCATCAGTCTCTCTTGCAGCTTGCAGTAACTTCAAAGCGATTCTCTTTCGTAACAGTAAAAACTGTGGATGCAGTCGAGCAGCCATGTCTACGGAAGTCATATTTACATTTACCTTATCACATGAGAATTGTTCTTACACCTGGGCCCGGATTAACAAAATATCATGGAGTACAAATGCATTTTTGCGCATGTGCAAATCGCTTTTATGCATGAACAAAAATGCATTTGTTCTCTGCAATTGTTCAGTAATCTGACCACAGGAACACATTTCTGTCCAAATGTACCACATTCGGGATGAATGGAGACCCATGCTAAGCACATATATGTGCGTAGTTGTTTGGTATTATTGCTGGTGCATTTTGGGAAATGGGAGCTATGACAGTATTTTTGTCATGATAGTCTTTTCCAAATCCTTCTGGCCGGCTGTTTCATCTGAGATGTTTGGATGATGGAAAACTATACATATTAAAACTCCTTTTATTTTATATTGATAGAAAGGACATTTTTTAGAACCTGCGTTGTGATGCTTTAGGAAAACATGTAATGATAAGGGGGAAATGATATCAGTGAAAAAATGTAAATACTCATTTTATATGGGCCCCCTATAAAACAGAGTTGCAAATGAACTTAATGTAGGGAGCACATTATACATGGCGTTTATTGATCTTACATTGGCTATCAATTCTGTGGAACGAACACGGCTATGGAATACACTCCACAAGTTGGGTATTCCTGAGGGATTTCTCAACATTCACAAGTGCGAATCAAAATGCCTAGCAATATCACTAGGGAGATAAATACAACCATATGGCTGAGGCAGGGCTGCGTGATAGCACCACGACTATACTTAGCCAACATGTTTAACGCTCTAGAATGTACCCGATCCTTCCTTCCAAAAATCCGTAATCTAACAGTAAGAACACTTTGCTTTTGCCGATGACATAATGGTTTCGATGTAACTCTGATTTGGCTAACACGTTCCATTAAAGCACTAGAGCATTTTATTGGTGAAAACAAATTAACAATAAGTGCTGGGAAATCTTGCATAATGGTCAGCATGACGGGTAAAGTGATGCAAGTATAAGTGGTTCCTAAATTTAACTCTTATGAACAAATCAAGCCATATAAGGTTTTCCACTTTTCTTTGCAAAGAGGCCAAAGCTAATTATGGGTTACCTGACAAGCTAGTTCACTTGGCTGCCGAGATGCTCATGATTTATTTTAAATATTGTGCATTTACGTTACGGACGCTCATTAGTTACTACAAAAGGAAAAATATTCTAACATTACGTTATGGTCCACAAATTCTGAATCTTCCAGTGCAGTTTTAACTGCATACATTGTAACGTTATTTCTGGAAGCGATCCCTAAATCTTCCCAACTGTACACCTATTGCTTTTATTAGGAGGAATGCAATCTCTAGATTCGATCACTGTATATGAAAAACCTATTTAATTCCACAAAATATTGAACTCACTGGGAAAATCTTCATATGTAGAACTAAACAATATTTGCTTGATGGGACATCCTCAGTCATGGCTAAAATGTATACGGAGTGTTTAACTACTTTAGAAAAATAGGCTCCAACTGTGAAGATCTAATGTTCAATCCAAATAGGGTGAAATTAAAAGTAAAATTACGGGACTGGTGTCAACAAATGAAAAGATTCAGAAATACAAAATGTATGAACATTATAAGCAGCCAACAAATAAAATAAAAACGTGACCAAGATATCTGAGAATGTTTCCTGACACAAGAATCAGAATGACATATCTCAGATTCAGGTTAAATATGTTGATTGAGCCAAAAGATAGAGGATGTCATTTGTGCAAATTCAAAAACGAAACATGGAAGCATCTCCTTATCGAATGTCCAAGGACTGATCATGCTAGGTATCGATTGCTACAATTATTTGTATCAGATCTACTTATGGATCGAGCTGAAAGTCATTGGTGTATATTGTTTAAAAGCTCTGATAAGTCTGTAATTATTGCACTTATTTACTTTATTAAGGCAATTTACCTAATGCTAGGGGAGCCTTTTATTTAAAATGATGTTACATATCTGGTTATCCTTGCATCTTTTTAGAATTGTTGAGAATTGTTAGATGTATATTTATACATGTCTTAACATTACATCATACTGTATCAACCCATATGCTCCCAAACATAATTGTGGATGTGAAGCACTTGTTGATTATACATCTATTATTAATGTTGTACTTGTTATAAATGTTGTATTTATAACTGTGACTGTAATTGTGAGCTATAGAAATTATTGATCTTGTTATAGTAAATGTGTAAACCAAATCACAAATAAAAAAGATATAAAAATGAGCAACTTGTTTAGGTAATCAATGTATCTGGGTTGGTGATTTCAATCATTTGATATGCCCAAGGCTGCACACAACCGCCTATGTTGGGAATCCCTTCCATATTGAGCTCTTTAACATTGCTATGGTAAAATTGAGTTTCCCATGCCCGTAACTAAGGGTGTCATGGATTTAAGGCCGTGCAGTGAGCGTATTCAATTACAACTTTTCAGTAACTAGGATATAGAATTCAGTGTGACACATTTTTCAACCATATATTATTTGCAAAACAAATTGCTTGTTCATAAATTGCATGTCCTTGTATGCTTATGCACCACCCTGCGACTCCACGGCAAATTCTTTGGAAGTGCCCTTGTACAGGTCTAGTATGCATAATGTACATCAACACTTAACGTCGTCATGCATAGTACATTCTTCTATGAATCTGGTGTAAGTCCTTCTGTGAATAAATAATAATCTCGCTTGGTAAATTCTTTCATGAATTTGATGTCAGTCCTTCGTTGAAATATTTGTAAATTACATTTTCTGAAGCTAGCCCCTTGTCCGGGTGTGAATTTCACATATTCCTGTGGAAAAGCATTGTGACTCAAGCCACTGTATATTATTTGCATGCTTGCTGTTTCTGCAAATAAGTATCTGTGTAGTGAACACCCACCAATGCATAATTTATGCTGGTGTTCATAAAAATCAGTAAATGTACCCCCCGAATCAATCTTTACTTTTAAAGTATACCTGACTGAACTAGGTTTAAGTGGTGCAATAGGTTTTGAAATATGCACCAATTACTTTCAAATTGGTAGCCAGTATATAAAGTAAAAACGGGAAGGACGATATTTGCAGTCGTTAGTCAAAAGTTCGAAAATGTTGAACAATCTTTATTTTGTCACACAGATGTCCTTGGCTAAATTAGTGACATGTAGTACTGAAGGTTCAGGTGAAATGTGTTTTCTGTTGGAATCTTTTAATTGCATTTATAAGTTGGGATATGTGTGTGTTACCCATGTTTTTGATATCATTCTTTCTGAATATATGTGAAGTAGCAATCCCACTAATCACTTACAAATGTAATTGGTGATGTTCCATGTGATTCCATGTGTGTCTATTTCACAAATTCACTGCAATGGAAAGTGTGTCTTTGCAAATGTTTATGTCAAGCAAGGCCATATGTGGTGTGTTGTGGAGATTGGATGAGATCAGGCAATTGAGTAAAAATTTCCCTATGAAACTGTGGACTTTACTGAAAAGTAAATCATCCTCGAATGTGCTGCTTCATGTTTGTAGTTAGTTAAATATGACCCGATGTACAGTAAACTTGAATTTTAGCTTTCTCTAAGGAAATGGTACACAGAATATTTATTATAAAGCATTTGCGAAGTAAAGTTATATATGGATAGAAAAAACATTTGTTTGATTTCTGTTGCAAGGAAAAATTGTTTAAATTAGACATTTCTGTTTTGGATTCGACAGAATGCCTCTCTTGTAGCCGTGAAATTAACTCAAGTGTATGTGTTTGTTCAGAAATATCCATTAGTCAGCTTTCTATACTCAAGAATGTCCATACCTCTATTAACATATCCCTTAGATCAATTAAAAATAAGCAGAATTTATTTTTTCAGCTAATCTGAAAGACAACTGTTGCATTGGCTAATGGATGTCCGACAGAGAGATAAGTGTTTTTTGGAAGCAGATGCCTCGAGAGGTTCATTAATACTTAACCTTGGACAGCATTCCATTTTTGAAATACTATGCAACTGCTCCTTTAGGCTTTAGCTGATCGAAATTAGATTATGAAGCCATGCTTTTGTCAAGTTAAATTACCATAATCAAATGGTTTCTACTGATAATGATGTAGCCATACACATATGAAACTCTAAATGCATAACCAAAGCCAATATTTAAATAATGCATTCAAAGTGTCATTTGGAAAACAAAATTTCAACTACAACCTTTGAACCATTTGCTGGACCCCGAATACAGATCTGAAATTCAGATAAAAAAGGAGAATCACATGCATATACAATTATACATTTAAACATATGCTTAGTGCACAGTTTGCACATTTTAGCCATTCCATCATGCATGAATTGGCAGAAACATTACATATATATGTTTCTTCAAAATGTTCTTATACATCTGACTTTATTATTTTCACCAGTAATGCATGTCTATATAAAGAACTATTTAACAAATGGACTATTTCAACTCAGAATTTGTTTTCATTTTTAAGGGGGCTTGTTTGTAGCTCACACAACCCCCTTATAACATATATAATTATGTGCTATCTGCTGTATTTGAAGATCCTCTTCACCCTGATAATAGGGTCCTTTTCATAAATCCTGATGATCTTCTGGGTGGATTATTCACTAAAAGCATTCAGAAGTAAATTGAGAGTGTGCTTACATGTTGGTATGAACAACATCCCGGGGCATGGTAGTCAATGTTGGTGATTATAATGTCCATTGGCTCCACTTAAATACATCAGCCGTTGAGGATACAAGATTTACTGGTACCATTAACTGCGTTGAACATATTGGGAGTAGAAGAGGGTGTGGGTGGGGGGTTCTTTCTTAAATACTCATAATCTAAGATGTTTTAACAAGATGTTTTAAGATCAGGATGAAGGTTTCCCTCTCTATGCCTGGACCAATGGTAAAGTCAAGTCTTGTCTCAATTATGTCTATGTTGACCATACACTGTGGAACCAATGTAGTTGTATACAAGGTTAACAGGCAATAATTAACAACCATGTTATACTTTCATGGTTGCAGATTCTGCTCCAGCTTCGAGAAATAGATTGTATAAATATAGATATAACGGTTAGCCGACAGGGCAATCATATAATTTGGTCAGACCACACTATTAAAAAATGTAATCAAGTTATCTGTGCAGATTATACACATTGTAACCATAATATTCTTTTAACACAGTTTTTCGACTGAGTTTGATAGGTTTTTATTAGTGAAATTTAACCATAATGTCCTTTAACAAAGATTTTTCACTGAATTTGATAGGTTTGTACTAGCACAACTCAACCATAACGTCCCTTGAACCTTTCAAATGCCAAGGACGAGCTATCTCGTCCTTGACATTACGTTTGTAGTGCCAAGGACAAGATAGCTAATCCTTTTTGGCATTCTGTTTTGTGCGATCCCTGCAAAGAATGTTCCTCCTCACGGCCCGGGTGTTGGATTACCTTCAGTTTCATGTAGGCGTGCATAATGCATGCCGACATGAAACTGAAAGTAATTTTCACCACAGCAGCTGAAAATGGCTGCCGCAGTGAAAATGAAAGGTGAGTCTCCACATTTCTCCCCCTTGATCTGCGGCACTATTGTGCCGTTCAGATCGAGGGAAGTGTCGTTGGAGAGGGGATAGTCTCCCCGTTCCAACAACACCTTTTATGAAGCATTGCTGGGTGTGGATCAGGTGCAGAGCGCTCGATCCGCGCCCAGCAATGCCCACTAGACCACCAGGGTTCGGTTTCTGAAGTGGGGGGAGGGGCTGCTTACTATGTAAGCCCCCCGGCCCCCAAAGCATGGGGCCAATATGGGTGATCATCTGCCCCCAGGGAATAGGGCAAAAAACAGTTTTGGGTGGGGGTGAGTGGGGCCATTAGCCACCAGGAATTTTTCAAAGTGGGGTGGCCCTAAGTGGATGGGAGGGGACTCATGTAGCCCTGCCTGGGGATGAGATGCCCCCCATCCATTCCTCAACTAGGCGTACTCAGTTTCTGTGCTTTACAACACGCTAAATCATTTATTACAATTGTAGACCGTGAACATGTTTTGCAATCTATAACTATGGATAATAGGATTTCTGGTTCTGGTTCTTTACTGACAACAGAAAGAAGTGGAACACACAATAGTATTTAGTCTTGTTGTGAATCTAACAACTTGAAACTGGCCATCCTTAATGCCCAGTCCGTAGTTTGGCATGCTAATGACACCTCTGACATGATTACTACTTTGGACCTAGATTTGATTTGTTAAACTGAGACGTGGCTACATGATACTGCCACTCATGCGGCTCTGCTAGCTATTTCAGCTGGCTTTAAGATCTTTAGAGCAGAACGTAAGGGATCTAGGGGAGTGGGCGTTGCCATCATTGCCAGAGACACTTGGAATCTGCACGTTACCAGTACTAGTATAGTGGATAGGTGTGAGCACATACTTGTCAAGTTGAGTATAGATTAGCCTTTACACTGTCAAATAAAGCCAGAGTCACAAATGGGATAAAAGGCTGGCTTTCTAAACAGCAAGACCATGTAAGTGGGTGAGCGGCTTGCCGGGTAGTGATGTACGTTCCCCAGGGAATGCCATGCAGCTAAATCTATTTAATAATCAGTGGGGACTTGGATTATCCACAGGTGTCAACTTCTACAGTGATGAAACCATTTTGTGATAACAATAAATGTTTTCTTTTAAAAGTCGGGGGTGCAATTCATTTTCGACAGTACTCAAATTTCTCTCTATTTCATCTTCTGTAGCAATACAGAAATGTGGTTCTGCAAGTGCCCTGAGACAGTCATAGGCAAACTGCAAGCTCAAGGCCTACGCACGGACCCAATGATTTCACTGGAATTTGAGAAGCCAACCAAGATACTGCCTGCCACTGTCCATACTGAAGAACCGGGTTCCCCTGTATGATGATAAGTGGTGAGGGAACTGCGACTCGGCTGACTGGCATCTGCCAAGGAGCATCTCACAGACAGAGCAGGAAGCAGCGCACATTAGTTTGGCTAATCACATACATCAAACTCTGATCAAAGATGAAAACGTCACCGCTCGTCCCTCTTAAATGAAGGCTGTTTCTGAAGATGCCCATGTAACATACAACTCTTAATTATAGAAGGCAGAAACAACAAATCAGACACCAGCTGCTGCTCAAGAGTCTCTTAATTACCGTATTCAGACCATTAATCTGGTGCACCTTATTAGTTCGGGTGTATAAACAGTGTTTCCATAATAGGCTCCCGGTAAGGGCTGCCATCTCAAACGCTTCTGCTGCAGCTCTTCTGCTGCCCCGACAGCCAGCTTTGCAGTCTGTGCACAGGGGCTGTGAGGTATCTGCTCTTAAATGCACCCATCCCCTGAAGCGATCAGAGCAGTCATTTCTTTCAACTCCACTCCATGACAGAGCCGCCTTGTAAGGGAATCCTTGAATGCAGTCTGTGCTGAGGAGGAGAGCACACCTGCGCTCATTTCCCCAGCCTCAGGCGCAAACAGCAGAAGCCCCTGCATTTACAAACATGCTGCGGGTGCACGCTCCATCAGGCTTACTGGCAACAAAGTTACCAGTGAATTCAAGGAAGCAGAGACTTCTGCTCCAGCTGGCGTTTTGCTGCCTTGTGGATATCTCCCCTCTCACCACTGCAGAGGTTTGGGAAGGAAAGCAAGGCTTGAAGTTGGCCAGGCCTCACCCACAGTGGCAGGAGGCCTTGTTCACCTCCCCATACACACTTCTCCTCTGCTTGGCTTATAGAAATAAAAAGGCTTCCTTGTAGAAACAAACACAGACTACCATTTCAATCACATTATGCTGACATCACTAACTACAAATCCAATCAGGTTGTGTTAACACCACAAGACACTTGAACACCACCCGCAAATCAGTAAATGGACAATTTGAAAGCCTTTTTACAAAACATGTATCTTTAACAGTAACTTATTTATTTTGTAAATCAAATAAATGTAAGTATATTACATAATTTGAAAGCTGCAGTATCAATCAAGTAAAATAACTTTTTGATAATGTTAACACATGGTAGCCGCAATTTTGGAAGAAAAAATGGCTGACAGACTCAGCACACAATAGAAATGGAAGTGTAAAGTACAAAAAAGGGGTGTGGTTTGAGGGAAGATTGGTTGGAATGGGAGGAAAATCATATAGAGTTGACTTAGAGATGGGTGTTAAATGGGTGGCAAACATAGCCAAACAAAACAAATTCATCCCCATATATCATCTGCATTGAAAAACATTAGTGACCCTCATTCAAAGCCACTATTTCAAGGTCTTATGTTATAGCTCTTATTTTAATGACAATAGTTTCGACTTAAAGATAGTACTTTCAGCGCCACCTAATAGCCACAACTAAAAATGACCCATTTGCCAATGCAGTAGAAAACAGCACATCCACGCTGGATAATGAGGACCATAACATGGAAAACCTAAACAACTCTGAACATTGAAAATTATAGGGAATGCACAGAGATAAACGTAGCTTGGCAATCTGATCTGATGTACTAAGTCAGTTTGGTGAAGACTTCAGCAATGGTAAGTGGGAAAGAAGCTAAATGGTTTGTTATTGGGAATGACCAAGATACCAATTAACCTTGAAAATTATGGTCAAAACACGTGTTGGCTTAGTCATGATAATCCATGATTTTGTGAGCACTGGAAAACTGTAATGACACTTGAGTATTACATTTTAAAAAAGAACATTGGGCTTAGCGCAGTATGATTGATGGTCACACAATTTTACACTATTTCCTTAAGAGGTTAGGGCATTTCCTGCTGAACACCAAAATACGCAGTCGCCAACTCTAGTAAATTTCTATCACTCCTACACCTCAGCACGCAAGACAATTGGTTGACCTAAAAATTGTGTATTCCAGTACCAGTAAGTGATGTGGGCAATAAATTGGTGGATTTATAGGCAATTTTCCACCAAACTCATAATGCAGATACAGTAACCAAACTCCTACTACATCCTACCGAAACGTTTGTAGAAAAGTGTTAGACAGAAACCCTTTCTTAAATATCCTTTGGCTCATCATTTGGTAAAGTTTGCCAAAGGGCTAAAACTCCTCCAGTGAATTAGGGAGTGCAGGTATCATCAGCTGGAAGAGCAATACATATCTGAGATAAAGTTTGTGCAGCAACAATATGGTACAGAGCCTGCTCTGTCACTCTGCAGTTTGCAATGGTTTCCTTTGCATGTATGAGAACATGCTAGCACAAAGGGAACAGTGTGATTAACTAATTGGGGATGTGTGTGTTTGACCATTTACATTTTCTACAAATTCTGCAATGGGCCCAAAAGCTTCTGCAATCCGATACTTGATGTCCAACACACAGATGTGTTTAAAGTATGATAATGTGTTCAACAAGTCACTCCTGAAAGCTTCTAGAATTAAAAATAAAAGGAAAGGAAATACAAATAGAAGTCATAATTTGAATTAAAGTCAATTATGTCTACTCCTATAACATGAATGTTCAGGAAAACTGCTACAGAGGGCGTATGTGAGTGTATGAAATGTAAAAAACAAAAAAAGATCTTTTATATGACAAAACTATTCCTTTCAATGGGATTTGGTGTGAAGGCCCGGCCAAATCACAAGTGGAGTAGACCACTCTCAGTCAAAGGTCATTTCCAGTAGTAAAAGTTACTTCGACACTTTGTGAAAACTGGCACCTGTAATTTGGTGAGAGTTGTATCTCAGGCAGACTCCACCGCCTTCATTCGGGTCATTGGGAGCCCTATAGTAGGGCTTTATGTGATGAAAACGATTATGTGGATTTATCAATACAAATAGAGAGCCTGAAGAAGGATGTGAGGACACTAGACACAAACAGTGACTTTTTTAAATATGTTGTTTACATGTTTTCATAATTGAGTACAGGATTTTTTCAGAAGATAATTGCCGCAGGTGGTGTTCGGTGAGAGCTCCATTCCATTAACTTGAGCTTGTAGGAGTCTCCAGTACAGGAATTGTATGGCTGGAGAAGGCACCTTCTAGAGAGTGAATCAGGCCACCTGTGCTCTGGATTAACAAGGGGTCGTTTTTAGAACTTCAGACTTGGAACCTTTCAGGGGCAGTAGTCACAGGTGTTGGCTAGCTGGTGCTCAATGGGGTTGGCATGAGATTGTGGGAATGTTCTCAAACTGCTCTTTTGGTCTTGAAATAATTAAGAGTAGGAAGAACTGAATGGATGAGCAAGCAGACTATGAGATTTGATGAATGACTTGGAAATATTACTTCACGCTAATGTGAAAGTTCAAGCAATGCACCGTAAATCAATGCAATTGTAAAAAAAAATATCACTGGTATAGAGAAGCAGGATCCAACCAAATCGATATTATATGCAACAATTAATTGGCTATATTGTCACAACAAAGGAAAGACTCCTCAATGTGAAATGTTGAGGGATTCAAACTCTCTACGTATTGTATCTAATGTAAACATTGATTTACAAATCTGCCCACAACATAAATGTATCTGATCAGTGTAATTCATTATAAACATTTTTAAAAAAATGCATAAGTCTTTTGGGACGGAGGCAACCTAGGCGCTTTAAAGTAAGGCGAGATGCATTTGAGGCACTGTAATGAACCAGGAGGCAGCAGGGGTCAGTGAAAGGGATGCATTTCCATCCAGCAGGACCCCATGCTAATGTAGTCAATTATAGTATATTCATATGGTGTGATCCCCGAATTCCATGACACCAGGTGCCTTTGACCACCAACCCCAAAGTAACAAGTCCTGAAATGTTAAAAGTGGAGGGACAGGGTATATCATTGAAGCATCAATAGAGTGATTTGTGTTCCGAGGTGCTGGGAGGGATAAATTATAGTTCAAAATGAGGGCAGAGACCTTAGAGCCGGACGGCGGGGAGGGGGGGAGTGAAATGTGTGTGTGAAGGTTAGAGTGCCCATTTTAAGGTCTGCCAAGGGCACTGTGTCAGTGATAAACAAAGCTGTATAGTAGGAGTATAATTCATTTGTTGTCTGACCTTTGACGTGAGAAGAAGATGATCCTTGCAGCACCCACATGAAGGAAGACGGACAGACTGGGCTGGGACCAATACACTGTCATCCCATATGGATAAGGCAGCACTTGTAAAGGGCCCATCGAATCAGCTGCTTGGGTTATCACCATATGTATTGCATCATTTATGATGATGTTGTGCTTTAAATGTTTCTGCTTGTACCTGTTTTTGGCAGAACGTTCTTGGCAGCAGAGTTTTTTGCTGTTGCTCTCATTTGCGCATGAGATTAAACATGTTATTCTTACAAGATCGACTTGGGCCTTTCTTACCTAGTGGGTTACATTCTCTCTGGTGTGAGCGTTCAGGGGCTTACTATGTACACATTATTTTAAAAAGACATCATCATCACATACCTCATAGAATAGCTTATCTTACCTAATAGTTACTGTCACCATAGTGAATACTGCAGAACACAAGAATTGAAGAATGGGCGGAAGAAAGAGAAATGATTACAAAGAAAACAAGAGCATTTCTACAGACACCAAAACCAACTGTCCCACACTTTTATCTCTTACCAAAGATACACAAAGGATTGACAAACCCACCTGGGAGACCAATAGTGGCGGCCACAGGTGGCATCTTGCAACCACTTGGCACTTACATCGACTACTTTCTCAATCCGTTAATACAAAAAACACAAACCTATGTCAAGGACAGCACACACTTTCTGAACATTCTGGAAATGATACAATTGTCTGAACATGATATTCTATTCACAATTGATGCGGCGAGCCTCTACACGAGCATTCCCCACAATATGGGTCAAGAAGCAGTCGAATGGCTCCTCTTACAAGAAGGAGAAATAGGGGCAGCCAAAGAATTCATCATGTCTCTCCTGATTTTCATCTCTACAAACTCCTATTTCAGATACAAGAATGACTATTATATTCAAACATCAGGCACAGGCATGGGTGCAACCATGGCACCGTCATATGCCAATGCTTTCATGTATCGCTTTGAAATGATGAACATCTTAGAAAAAGCGCAATGGACAAGCTCAAAGTGTGGGTACGATATATCGACGATATTTTCGGCATATGGCAGGACACAAGAGAAACATTGAATGAATTTCTTCAATACATCAATAGTGTTGACCACCGGATACAATTTACCTCTGAAATAGGGAACCCTGGGATACATTATCTCGACATACAAGTCAAAGTACTTAATCAGCAGATCACCACAACTCTTTTTTCCAAACCTACAGATAGGAATAACTTACTGCACCGGATGAGTTTTCATCCTCAGAACACTTTACGCAATCTACCCTACGGACAAATGCTTCGCCTCAAGATAATTATCAGTGACCAAAGTGAGTTTGAGCAAGAACTAGCTAAATTAAGTAAGAGATTGGAAGACCGAGGATATCCCGAGGAGGATATCAAAATGGCCACAGAGAAAGTAGCAACCAAAACAAGATTAAGCACTCTGAATCCTAAAGATACTAAAACATCACCATCTCTGGTATACGTGTCCAAATTCTCAACCCAGAGTATGCAAATCAAGAGGTGCATTAACAAACATTGGCAAATATAGACCAAAGATGAAAGAACCAAAGAGTTGTTTACTGATCCACCCACATTCGCTTATCAGAGATCTAACAACCTAAGAGACCTTCTTGTGAACACACGCGATGACAAACCAAGAAGAAGTTCAACGAAAAGAACTGGCACGTATCCGTGTCTGAACTGCAGCAACTGCAATAACATAATAAAAGGGTCCTTTGTGTTACACCCATACACAGGAGAAAAAATTCTTTTAAAATGCTACGCCACATGTAACACGGAGAACTGTGTATATTGCATACGCTGTCCTTGTGAACTGTACTACGTGGGCGAAACAGGACAAAAAGTACGGATTCGTCTTAATGAGCACAAGTCATGCATTCAAAACAAAAACATTAATTCAGCAGTAGCTAAACATTTAAACATTTCAATGAAAAGAAGCACAACATCTCACAAATCAAATTTCAGGTATTAGAAGTCATTGTGAATACCTGCACGGATGCCAAGAAGAAGAGACAACAAAGAGAATCCTTTTGGATTGACAGACTGGAAGCATTGTCACCTCGAGGAATGAATGACGAGTTAGACCTTAATTGTTTCTTATAAAATATCCAATCAACCTGTCTTTCAGACATGTCAATTTTGAGCATCCAAGTACTCACCAGTATTGTAACAACAAGCGCTATATGCCACAAAGTGGAATATGGATTGTATGTTAACTAACCCATGCAATTCACAGAGAACTAAATTTAGTTTGCTTTGTTTGTTTGTTAGTTTGTATAAGCATGCACAATACATTCTTTGGTATTGTTTTGTTTGTTTTCAGTTCATTCATTCACCTTGTTATATTTGTGTATATTGTTACTCACAATCTACTCCAAAGGTTTATATAGCTCTCTGTTTAGAGTGGTTCTTACTCCAAGTGTTTACTCAATATTCCCTTGAGAAGTTTATTATCCTCAGCTTCTTCTTCTTATAATTACACGCTCACATCCACATTCTTCACTATCATACGACAGTAACGTCATAACAAGGTAGAGAGGGGATTCTCTCCTTATCGCTGGCATCATCCCAACTTTTAAAGAGATGGTCTTGCCAAGTATCGGCCCAAACACGATTACCAGATTTTGTAATTGCCCACACCAAAATGGCCGTTTCACGTACCTGTGATCCGCCATCTTGGTATGCACATCACCATGGCAAAGTTAGATATGCATACACAGACGTGAGTACAGCTTTCAAGCTATCCGCCATCGGAGAAGCACATCGTTTGAGAGTGTCAAGCATTTACAAAGTAAGCGGTCACTACTTTCACATAGAAAAGCACACGTTAGAACAGACCACGAGCGGCCATAACTAAATGCAGCATACCATTTTGTCTTGCTTCATTCTGGGAAGGAACGCTTCGAACTGAACGCTCGCTTCTAACATTTTCAGGTTAGTGACACCACAAGGCGAAGTTGTTTGATTTATATGACACGACTTTACTCTTTAGACATAGGAACAAGCAATATCTCACTGAGGACTTTGCCATAGAACACTAGGTGGATTAGTGAATTAATACGTGAATCAGTGCTACTGGAGGATTTTACTTAAGCACAACTTTATTATTATTATGTTTTTGAGTTAACCTGGCTTAAATAATTCTGCATCATATATGCGCAATGTGATATATACAATTTACTGACTATTTAATGTTCTCTTCTCTCTGTTATATGTATGTGTTTGTTATTTGTGGGTACCCTGTTTTTTTGAAAGCATGCATACCTGATGTTTTTCTAAATGTTCTAACCGCAAGATATTTTGTGCATTTAACCTGGCTCTGAAGAAGGAAAGTTACCTTTCCGAAATGCATTAGCCCTAGGTTATTTTTCCTTTGCCATTGTATCAGCAAATAACGAGTTGGTGAAGTTTAACCATTCGTTAACCCAAAGAAAGAAAGTACAAAGGATTAACTTGCTAAATAAAAGCACTTTTTGAAGAAACACTATGGAACTTGATTTTACTGTCATGTTATAATCTCAACCAAATGTTTTAAACCCTATTGGGTAAATTTAGGAGTGCGGCCCACACCGATGGCTATTTAGCCTAGGTCCTTTTTTTTACTGCAGAACACAAACCACACAAAATTAATTCAAAAACATAATATCATAGGTTATAAGCCTCAATGTGAAAGTGCTGTAAGATATATGTAATATGTTTCAAAGAAAAATTGGTATTGCTTTTATCCAAACATCTGTGCAGGCAGCCTGATCTCAGAATCTTCAGAGAGAGGCCTTAAACGGTGTCAAAGGATATTGCCAAAAACAAAACTAAGCGAGGGACTAGGTCAACAATTTGGCTCCATGACTTGCTAGCTGTAACCATTTCAAAATAGTAGTGCACCTTGCTTGGCACACGTTACTTGCAACTGTTCCAGAGGGGGTGTAGCCGGAACTTCCCGGAGTGGATTCCTGCCTCTGTCATTCCTATGCAGGCCTACTCCTCTTTCAAATGTCTGGTCTGTAGGCTCTCTCTCCTGGCCACTCTCTTACTGTGGCTACTATCTATTGGCCACCTGGTCAGATCAACTCCTGCTCTCTGAGTGGGCGGACCTCTCCTCCCCCCTCCTGGCCTTGACCACTCAACTCCTCCTTCTTGTAGACTTTAACATCCACCTAGATGCTTCCTGTCCCGCCTCTGAACTCCTTCACAATCTCTGCAGCGCTCTCTCTTTTTCTATTCTCCCCTCTGGTCCGACTCACTGTGCAGGGCACACTCTGGATGTTCTGATCTCCTCAGATATCCCCCTCTATATCCCCCTCACCACTCCTCTCTCCTGGAGTGATCACTTTCTCCTTTCCTCCCATCTCTCTCTCTCTACCCTTAAGGCCAAGCCAACTCCAGCACTGCCACCTACCTTCTCGGTCATCCCACCCATGTAGCGTGTATCAGTTGAGGCTTTCAACGCCACTTTCTCTCACCCTCCTCATCCTCTGGCTGACTCACATCCTGACACAGCCCATCCCATGCTACACTCTTCTATCTCTGATACTCGTGATGTTCATGCCCCTGTCATGAGGATCCGCTTGAAGCCCAAAGCCAAGTGCAACTCCTGGTATCACTCTGACCTCATCACCCTTAAACACAAGTGGCTAAGAGGAAATGGCTAGCTTCTTGCGCAACCTCTAGCAAACTGGCATGCCGCCTGCTCCAAAGGCAATACCGGCTCCATGTCTGCACTAAGAAGAGAGCCCCCATTCAAGCCTGCGTCTCTGCGGCATCTAACAACTCGGCCAAAATCTTTAAAATCTGCACAGAGCTGGCAAATCCTGCTGCAGTCTCTACCTCTCCTGTCCCCTTCCAGGCCCTCTGCACAGCCCTGGCTTCTCATTTCATCTATAAAACCCAGGACATCCTGTCTACCCTCTCGTCCTCTCATCCTCCTCCCTCTATTCTCTCCTCTACCTCGGAACCCCCTGTGGCCACCTCTCCTCCCTCTTTCTCTTCCTTTTCTCTGTTCTCCCCTTGACAAGGTTTCTAGATAAGTTTGATCTATGAAAGTCTCATCAAAACAGTTTCTTCCCTGTTCTTCCAAAACCATCAAGGACCAAATTGACACCTTCACTCCTGCCCTGGCTGACTTCTGCAACCACTCCTTTTCCACTGGAACAAGAAACCCTCAGCCGACCCCTCCTTGCCCGCTAACTATCGCCCGATCTCCATCACTCCTTTCCTGGGCAAACTCCTGGAAAAGCTGGCCTTCTGCCAGCTTAATCTTCACACTGAATCTGTTGGTTGGCTCCATGACCATCAGTCTGGCTTCAGAGCAGCCAGAAGCACGGAAACTGATCTCCAGAACATCCGTGAAGACCTGCTCTCTAATCTTGATTCTAATCTCCCCTCTGTACTCATTTTACTCAATCTCTCGTCTGCCTTTGACACGTTCAACCATGCCATCCTACTCAAATGTCTCCGTGATGACCTGGGTATCACCGATCAGGTCCTGGCCTGGCTGACCTCGTTCCATTCTGAGCGACCCTCCCAGGTCCAAGTTGTGTCCTTCCTTTCCTCTATCTCACTCTCTACCTATGGTATTCCCCAGTGGTCTAACCGCTCTCCCTGGCTGTTCAAACAGTAGCTGGGACCTCTCACCCACCGCATTGCCGTTCTCTGCCCCAACTTTCAGTGCTACGCGGATGACGCTCATTTTCAGGCTCCCCTCTACCACCTCTTCTCCTTCTCTCATCTCTGACTGTCTGCTATCCAGGAGTGGTTTGCCACCAACAATTTCTGCCTTAATGCCAGTAAGAAGAGATTCTCCTCATCGGTACACCTGCACCCTCCTTTCCTGTCACTCTCTGGCCAGCCTCCGTTGGCCCTCTTCCTGCTCCCACCTGTGAGGCTATCTTCGACTCCACAATCTCCTTTTCTCCTCACATCTCTGACATCTCTAAGATGTCAAACTACCAACTGCACCTCCTCAGAGGTATTCTTCCTTTCCTCTCCTTCCCCCAGAAGATAATTGTCTCTAGAGCTCTGGTTCTCTCTAGGCTGGACTGCAACAGCCTCTTTCTAAATCTGCCTGCTTCTACTCTACGCCCTGTGCAACTCATCCAGAAAAGCACTGTGAGACTCGTCCTTGGCCTCAAGCTCAGGGATCATATCTCTCCAGCACTGACATCTCTGCATTGGTTCCCAGTGGCTGCAAGGATTAAGTTGAAGACACTCTGCATTGTCCACAAGGCCTTCATGGGCTTCAATAGCTCCAACTATCTCTTCGTAAATTTCTTCCTACTCGAGCTCTTTGCTCCTCCACCTCCAACTCCGGGTCAGTTGCTTCTCCAAGCAACAAGTTGGTGGTAGATCTCTTTCTTTGGCTGGGGCCTCCCTCTGGACAGTGGAAGAGCCTCCCTGCCTCTCTGAAACTCGAGGAGAACCATCTCTGGTTCCGGAAGCACCTCAAGACCTTCCTCTTTGCTTCTGTCTTCTCTCTTCCTCTCCCCTGCTGATTTCCTGCCTGATACTGCTCTGGTGACCTGGCTACCTTCTGATTTCAGGCCCAGGTCCCTACCCACCCAGTTGCACACCCGCACTGCCTCCCGGCAACCCTTGCACTTTGGTCTGTATCTGTAACCCTACAGTCCCCCTATCAGCACTTTGGACACCTGCTGTCTGCACTTACCCTTGCACCTGCCATCTGCTGGTCGCACTTCTTGTTATTGTTTTGATCCCATGTGAAGCACTGCCCGTCCTCTTTCCTCTGCCACTTTTTCCCCTCCTCGTCCCCTGCACTTGCACATTCTCAATGTCACTTGTCCTAGTAAGATCGTTGTCTCTGTCCTCCCTCTGTTCCCCCTTCCTCGAAAAACGTGTCTATAGACGCACTACAAATGCCATATCATATCATATGGGCAATACCTGTTCAACGTATACTATTAAGTTGTTTCCAGGGTAGACCGGTTTTTATTCCAACCATTTGACATTTAGGAGTCTTTTCTTTGCTATGTTTTCTTGGCCCCAGTCTCCTCGATAGAATGCGTGAATGTTCCCAAACGGTGCTGTGGTCAATTAAAACTACACTGTAGGGGCTTTGAATGCAATGGTTTTGTCTTATATTCAAACCCTTAATTGTTGCTTTGCTTTCAATTCATATTTCCTTTTTTAAGGATCTTTTCAGCCGAAAAATAAAGATCTTACAATTCACTCGAACGCTTTCTCTTACCGCATTGCATAGTTCTAAATGCAGAAATAGACACCAGTCAACTCTATTGAAAGATAACCTGGTACTGGTTCTTATTAATGTATTAGTTCACAACGTCAACATTATTTATCCATCCACATTGCAATTGAACATATGAACTCTCCCCTAATTTCTACAATATCTGTGATTTGTAATTTGTCAATCGTCCAAACTATTTATAAGTCTTTAGATTTGGCTACTCGCGGCGACACGCGAAAGAATTCACTTATCATGCAATCTGCACTAGCTGTTCCATTAGTCTGCAACGTTCTGATCATTAAAAAGTCTCTTTTAAATGCAATTTTCTTACATCTGAATATGCTGAACCCTTTTGCACAACTCAGAGCTGCCTTCTAATTAGAATAAGGAGTTCTATTTTCAAGGACCGTCTGCAGTTTAAAAGCGGCTGTCTCCACGTGTGAATGGTTCCGTTAGTCTGCTGACCTCTGTTTATTTTTTTCCAAGTCCTTAGCTGTTTCTCTCATTCAGAAGACTTGCCAGAAGTTACCAGTTGTCCACGGAAGCAAAAGACCCGTTCCTTAGAACACCCATAGCTTCTGCACTGCCAAGCTAACGCCCATTCCAAGACTCTGAACTCTAGGCCTCTTTGCTCTTGTCCCGACTCACTTTTTTATTCTTTCACGCTGTCTCTTTCTTTCTCTTAGCACATATGGGTTGTTCTTATGTTTCTCTCTCTTTCTGCTTCCCCTCCCCGTTCTTCCTTTCTCTTTTTTTATAATGAATTCAGAGTTGCTATACTTATCGACCAGTCAATTCAATGCTTCCAGTTCTTGCCCATTGTCATCATGATGTCCCTTTGATCACTCCATCCAAGACAATGGGCCTTGTTATCCAAGATATAAACTTCATATTGTCCAATGTTTCATCCCTGGTACATCCTTGGTCTGGACGCAGTAATTCTAACTTGCGACATCATGAAGCTCCACTAAACGCTGCACATTGTAAAATACTTTATACATGCCTGCAAATTGTAAACCTAAATAGGATCTATGATTTATTTTTATGAATTATGTTTTAACTATTGCTTTGATGTAATTCTATGGAAATTCAGCAATAATTTGAGGATTTTATTTGATTGTATCTGATTCAGCTGGTCTTACCATCACAAAATTCACTGCACCAACTGCAAGTGTGACACATGTTGCTGCTGCACAAACTGAAGGCCTCAGTAGCACCCTCAGTTGCACATGTTGGTTGTGTGATCAGTGCAATGAAATCGCAGATTACAGCAGCACCAACAGCAAAACACTAGATGGGGCATTTTAGACATTCTGTCAGGGGCAGCTGCTGTCACATGTCACTACAACCTTTTGAGCCGTCTACCAAGTGGGTTAGATGTCACAATACATCCCTGCGTGGGGCCTTCCTCCTTCTGGTAACCCTGCCTCTGCACTTCGAGGTGATGCTGATGCAGTACAGCTTTTGATTGGTCCGCTTCCAGCCTTGCATGGCACTCCACAGGTAGTTGGGGTGCCTGCTGGCTACCTTTAGGAATTTTTATTTTATTTGATTGTTTAAGGAACAGACACAGCGAAAGAGCAGCTGAGCACTCAACAGGCTGTGGGCAGCCAGCATTTGGACTTGTATCTTTCAATATTAGAGAAGTACTGAGAATTGCGGTCTGTGCGTCATTGGGATTAGTCCTTCATCAGGTGTTGTTAAAAAAGCCATGTTTTGAGAGATTTGTAAACTTGGAGAATTGTGGGGGCATTCAGAGCCAATAGCGGGATCGAGTTCCAGAGGATGAGTGACAAGAGAAGGAGTGTTTGAATCCACGCTTAAAGTAAAGGGTTTCACTGTTCAAATGCATTCGTCTGTGAAGAAAACCCTGATGCAAACAACACAAGGAGACACGGTGCAAATGTGTAAGGATGTTTTGCTAATGTTTTTTTTAATATCAGATGGCAAATGAACCCAGGCAGCAGGAATAACATTAACCAGCCCAATTCTTTTCAAGTCGAAAACAGGAGGGTCTACCCCTAATCTGTGGGGGACTGGGTTATGTTTGGCTAAATACAAATAAAGAAGTGTCCTGACAGGAAAAACCATGTGGTTACTTGACAGTGGATTAAGTCACTGTGTGTGTCTCAAGGAAAAGCAATACATTGGGTTTATTATTTACACATTATGTAAGTGCTTATATTTGTTCTCTATTGGGTTAGAGCAAAATCACACTACACTGGATCCGAACTATTGTGTTTTAACTTCACATTTATTAAGGAGAGTATAAAATATGTAAATGAATACATAACATAAATTAATGCACATACCAAGAAAAACAAAGAAAGTATGCCGATGGCATGTATCATCTAAAATACATATACTGACATCCAATTTAGATATCTGAACAACGGTACATGAAGAAAATTGTCATCACATTTTATGAGCTGAACGTTAACCATAACCATGTGCAAATCCAGCATGAATCACATTGTTAGTTCATTGAAGTTGCAGAGAACACACAAGCACTTGTCCATTAAAACTTAAAACAAAGTACTTTTATTGTATTCTTTTTTGGGGGTACTCTTTGAAGGACAACCAAGGTGAGTGTGTGTCTAGAATCTAAGCTAGGTTTGGTAAATTAGGGGTCAAATAAGCCCTAGTGGGGCAAAACGCTTGGTGTGCTATACTAAGACAAGTGAATCTTTAAAACATTGCCTATAGATAGTGCACTTAGTGGTCTGCATGCAAGCCCTGAGAGGGGCAAAAAACCATGCAGATGTAGAGTGTGGAGGCAGATAGAGAAAAGTGGCGAGTCCCATGCAGGAAATGCATCGGTGCATAGAGATCCACAAGAGTATTAAGCTCTGTCATGTTACCTTTTGCATGGAGTTTGGCACTGTGTATTCGCTCACCTTGTGAGGTAACAAATCGGCAGGGGCAAAGGTATTTTCAAAAAGTGTGCATTGCCTTGCATGCAATCGAGCACAAGTGGGTGACATGAACGCATGTTGGCCATCTCAACTGTGTTAAGCATGCAAAACAGGCAGAATAAGCGTACCTCACCGTAATGTTTCAAGTACACCAAATGAATGAGTGATGGCCCTTCATGGCAAAGAGAGGAGGTACATCTCAAGGCAGTGCGGCAGCTCGTGGGGGCCTCTGTGTTCCTTGGTGTAAATGAGCATGAGTGAGCCTGAGAAAACAGGAAGCAAAGGACTCATCTGTTAATGTCTCGCCTGGTGCAAGAGCGCATGGTACTGTAAATCTAAGAGTGCTGGCTGCACCTACCTGTATATGTAGAACACTCTGCATAGGGTAACACTGACTCATTATTTGCTGGCTGAAAAATCACGCTCCCATCAGCGTGGGCGAGAAAGTGCCAAGGGATCAGGCAGTGTCCGTGTGGCCACATTGGTGCCTGGGTGGCAATAAAACGAGAGTGAGTATGAGTATCAAAGGGTATTTGTGAGCATCAGCAAACAGCTGTGTTCACATTACTACTCTGCCGTATTGTCTGGTGTGCCATTTTACCACGCGAGTCGGCTTGGTGCCGTGGCTGCTGAATGCTGCTTGCAAGGGAGACGCGCAGCAGATTTTGTTGGTAGGTTGCCTGGGCAACCGTACGGCGCGCCTTTGGTCGTACAACAGGTTACGACTCCAGGAGACACCACCGGGAAGTAGTGGTGAAGTTGAGAACTCCAATCTAATTAAGCACTGGTAATGTTATTTAAAGGGCCCTCTCAGGTCTATGTCGTACCAAGCTCTATTTGGGAATTGGGGGTCAAGGAGCCTATATATTTGAGCCCCAAGGTTGGCATATGTCCTCTATATTGTAATGTATGTCAATCAGTGCTGGAACGGGCAAGTAAAAGTAAAGCTGCACCTGTTCCAAAGAGGGAGAGGGGCACAATGAAGTGAAAGCGTACCCCCTCTCTCTCTGCGCTGGCTGTGTGGAAAATCACTGTATCCGTGGTATCCCAGTGGGGTGTGAGGATGTTATCAGCTCAGAAGAATACTGGTGTTTCTTCATTAACTCCTTTTGTCCTCTCAAGTGTATGTAGGTGCTTCCTTATTGGTGAGGCTTCTTTGGGGATTGGGTGTATTTCTCACTACATCTATGAACCACCACTTAAGGTCATCAGGAGAATGCTGGAAATGGGTGACCAAAGGTGCTGTATGGTTCCTGCACCGGATCTTGGACCTGTGTTCATTGATTCTAATATGCACCGGTCTTGTGGTTTGACCAACATAACGAAGTCCACATGGACATTCTGTACAGTATACTACGTTGCTGGTCTTGCAGTTTGACATGAAAAGCAGGTCCCATCTCTTACTCTCAATCTGAAAATTGAGAGTCTTAGGCGTGAATTTACAGGCCAGACAATTGCCACATGGAAAGTGTCCCACAATTGGTCCTAGGTCCCAGTTGCTGATGTTCCATCTTGTCTGTTTAGTTTGAGAGTGAACCAGATGCTCTTTAAGGTTTTTTGCACATTTAAAAGCGAACAGAGGTGTTTGTGTGTTAGGTAAGCAAGTTGAGATCATGGGCCAATATTTCATCAAGGCTTTCTTGATGGCATATGATTGGGTACTGTAGGTGGTAATGCATGTCATCCTATCCTGTTGGTTGTTTTGCTCCTTCGACTCAAGCAGACTCTATCTGGTTGTAAACTGTCTCTTTTAAGTGCATGAGTCACCAATTTGTTCAGGTATCCCCTTTCCTTTAGGTCACAGCTCAGTTGATTAGCATGGAAGTAATAGTTAGTTATAAAGGTACAGGTGCGCCTTAATCTGAGGAACTGAATGTAAGGTACATTTTCTCTAAGGGACCTAGGGTGGAAACTCAAAAAATGTAGTGTGGTATTGCAGTCCGTTATCCTTTTGTTCAAAGTACATGCCAGGTAACCAAGTTCGACCTTGATGGTCAGGTCCAAAAAAATTAATGCATTGTTGATCATATTCCATTGTAAATTGTATTGTTGGATGAAGGTCATTAATATATAAATATTTTTGGCTGCCTTCCCAGATGAAGATGACATCATCAATGCACCTATGAATTTTTAATCTGTGGCTTGTATTGATTAGCATCAGACAGAATAAATTGGTCCCCAAAATTTGCCATAAATAGTGCTGCCAGGTTTGGGGCAAATGCTGCAGCCATAGCCGTTCCTTGAATTTTGTAAGTAAAATTGATCTGCAAATTGAAAAAAGTTCTTTCTTAAGGCAATGGACATGAGTACCACAATGAATTCTGCCGGCACACTTTGCTGTGTGTCATGGTGTGTCAAGAAGCCTCGTACAATATCTATTGCTTTGTCTTGCGGCATATTTGCATAGAGTGATTTGATATCCATGGTCACTAGGAAGTTGTTTTGTATGTTGAAGCTCTGGCCTTCAAATATTTTAATTGTCACCATAATATCTTTCAGGTACTTTGTGGTCCCCTGACTTATGGGTTGTAGAAATAGGTCACAAATTTACAAAGGGGTTCTTGGAGACACCCACATCCAGACACTATCGGCCTGCCCGGTGGTCAAGTACATAAGTAATGCCAAGCCAATGATTGATTGTATCATCCTGCAAGACATACAGACACCTCTTGAATGCTTTGTGAGCAGATCAACAAAGCCTACAGGGAGGAGATTATATGGGACACCCTCCTTAGTGACTCATGCATCTTAAATACAGTTGGGGTATCAATAGAACAGACAGCAGACCATCCGCCCCACAGATGCCTGATGTCTATCTACTGGACACTTCAAGCATGGGAAGGGATGATGACCCAATGAAGTATTGGCATAGCAAGTGGGCCATCTGACCAGGTGGATTTGCAGGAGTTGCTGTTAAATCGCTTTGCTTCCCACCAATAAGTGTGCAGGACCAGAGAGTTTTCAGTTCTACATTTGCTAATGTCTCTAACTGCAGAAGTCTTGTTGTGCTTTATGTTTAGCAATTGACATTTAAATAAATTAACATTCACTTCATTGCTGTTTCACTGTAACAAAATATATTGAGTGCATTTAAGAAACACACAGCTGCATTACTGTTTTTACAGAGCCGGTCCTCCTGCACTTAGATAGATAAGAGAGAGTAATGAATAAAGGAAAAGACTGATTGTTCCCTCTCACCCTTGTTCTGTTTGCCATTAGATCAACTGGTCCCATGATGAAGCATGGCCCAGCAGCTTTGCCTTGAGTCTTGATGATCCATTCTGAGACTGATAGCTCAGGTCAGTGATACATTCAGTTATATATACATTAAATGTATTATCTGCAATATGAGATAGATGCAGTACTGTCAATCCCTGGCTACTCCGTGGGTGTGGTGTTCTGGAAGTGGAACTATTCTGTGTTCTATAGCGCGTTGTGGACACAGGAATTGTGATTTTTGGGATATGACCGGTTTAATTTACTTAGTTGTGCAACAATGTCGTGACCCTGTATTACTTCTCTTTTTTATAAGGGCTACGACTACAGTCTCCAATCACATTTTTGAATGATGGTGCGGTAAGAAATGGTCTGACGGACCTTCCAAAATGTCTTTTTACTTATGAGTGACAAGAATAATTTGGAGAGGAGGAAAGGAACAGAAAGTAGAGACCAGTTTGTCTAGAGAAAAGTCCACTCTTAGAAATAATATAACCAATTGTGAGAAACAATATACTTCTACTGTTTCTAATTCTATTCTTTTTTAGATAGGGGGCACCCAGCACAGTCTAGAATGATTGTACTGATAGGCAGGATTAGTTAGACAATCATTGTATCCTTTGCTTCAACACTGCCCATGATAATAGGGCAGGATCAATATCAGTAGGAAGTCACGCTACCTCCTCTCCAACTCTGTATGAATGTGAAGCGTGTTGCATTTGGAGTTTCACCAGGTGTGCTTGCCCCTTTTTTTGTGATAACACTTCACTGTCAGGGTCTACCCTGTTTACTTTGACCAAGGACTTCCTAATTTGTGATTTTGGCATGCAACATATAGCCACAATAAGGCAGACATTATCTGGTCAACACATATTTATTTAATTTAATTTTATGTATAAAGTGCACAAGCAGCCGAGAGGCATTGTGGCATTGCTACATGGAGTCAGCTTAGTTACAGGTAGAGGAGCATAGTTAGGTACATGATGTGTTACATGAGTAGCAGTAAGGTTACATCTGGTTACATATTGTAGAGCATACAGCGGCATGTCATATTACATTATGCTGTTATAAATGGACCACCAGTATGAAGAGCCTGGCCCGAAGTTCTTTAGGATACCTGATGCCTGCTCAATAGGGTTGTTGTTGATGCCATGCTGGTGTCATGAGCCAAAAGTGTATTGTTTATCAATAGTTGCTGGTACAGGGCAGAGGATTGTTGTGGTTGTGATTTGTGCACCTGAGAGAGACTAAAGGCCCCATATAATCACCTTTTCTAGGACATATATTTCAGTGCTTGCAGCCATACAACATGAATAGTAACAGGATTCTTGTCAGTGTGTAGAGTACAGGTGAGAATCAATTGTATTTCTGAGAGTGGGTTTTTGCATTTGTCTGAAGTCCACAGGAACTATACTGGTTGTTTGGAGTGTAGTGAGGGCCAGTGACGTTTTAAGTGCCACAACAGTACTGCCAGACTATATGATTCAGAGTGTGTCAAGATGTCCCCAGGTCTCTTTGCCACGCATGAGTGGAAAATCTAGTGTTGTGCTTTCTGACCTGCGGTGTAATATACAATGGGTAAGGGGAACTCAAAGACCCGGGATGCAAGGAATAAAACCAGGAATTACTATCCTTCACACTCCTGACATGGGGAATGCATGAGAACTCATATGGTGGTATGTCTTGTAATAGTACATGATGTGTCCCAGATGTGTGTACAGTGTGGAATGTGGTAGGAAAACTTTCAGGGTAAGTTATAAAGACATGCATTTGTAGGGTAGTGTGGTTTCATACACATATCCTGCACCAATAACGAGAATTAATATAATCCCTTATGATAATTGCCATGCTGCTCCAAACTAGGCTCAGGAGTTATGATTGGAGCTTTACAGCACACAAAGAGGAGGTTGGCAGCACAGACCCTCTGTACCTCCATGGAGTGCTGAATACATCTGTTTACGAAGACTTGCCATTTTACCCTGTGTGATGCAAGGGCCCCAAATGTACAGTGCACATTGGGGAAGCCAGATATGGCATATCACTAAGTCTTTCATATGATTCATGGTAGACAATACCTGTTTAAGAATTTGGGAGAAGAATGGCTGGGTGCTGCCAAGTGCCTGGCATAGTGTACTGAAATGTGCCTGTGTCACAGAAGTGGAGAACTGTAAGGATCTGTAACAGTGGTGTGGATGTTACCCTCTTTGTTTTCAGTAGGCAGAACATTGTGAGCAGGTCCAGGCAGTATGTGACAAGAACCTGCTTGTCATTGAGGTCGAGGCGGGACAGCCCAGGCTTGTGACCACTAAGTGTTTAGGCTTTCAGGCTCAACTACCATTTGTGTTGGCCTGATGCTGTTGCTGGGGGGCTATAGGGTAAGAAGATGTGCTGCCTGGTGGGCTGCCCTGAAAGATGTAGGGCTATCTGGGGGCTGCCTGGGGGAGCTGAGGGACAGGATTATCAGTTGCCTTGGGTGTCTTCTGGGCAGGCCAATTAATTTCCTTAAAGGGGCTGCAGGACAGGGTGATGTGCTTCCAGGTGTTGCAGGGGTGGATGATGGGCGGCCTGCGCGGTTCTGTATTGCAAGCTGGCAAGTTGCAGGTAAGGCTGACAAGCTGGCTGCTGGGGTGCAGCTACAGCTGTCGTAACCATGCTCAACACAGGATTTACTGGTGTTGTCCTAGGTAGAATAGCAAGGCTGCCCCTTGCATCTTTCTGTAAATTTAACAAAAGCCCTTGCCCCTATTTCACAGTGTACTCCATGTGTGGCTTGGAACAGGGTCTGGCATGGATTTTTGTGCGGTTGGGGTCCCTTGTGTAACTCGGCACCTCAGTTCACACCTGCTCTGAGCCTGTGCTATTTCTAAAAATGAATGTTGGTGGCAAACCATGTTTAATGGTACATTGGGCCACATTACAAGTTCGGCAGTAAATCGGTGCAATTTCAGCCGTGCGCAAATAGCATTACCACTGGGTCGTGCATTGCAATTAGTGCTGCATCACAACCTGGCGTTCACATGCTCCGACCCCGGTGGTAACGCAATTTTTACCCAGTAGTTACTGCGCTGAAATAAGGGCTAGCACCGGAAAACCGACACTGGGAAATTGCATCATTGCCGGAACGGGAAGCATTGTGGTGGCCATTTTTAAAATAAAACACAATCCATTGAATATCTCGACAACTAGCAGCCTTCTGGTCCTGTAAACCTGCAAACATGTCACAGGAGAGGCTACGAGGGGACTGAACATCGGCTGAGAAAGCTCAGTGGTCCTCACTGATGAGGTGGTGTCCCACTGTGAGGAGCTGTATGGAAGCAGGCAGAGGAAGACCAGTGGGCAGCGGTGGACAGCAATATGGAACATCATTGCCCAGAAGGCTTCAGCAGTTGCCAGTGTACCCTGTGATGGTGAGGACTGCCGCAAAAGGTGGAACAACCTGAGGGTAAGGTTGCAGGGACTGCTGTCCCAACACCGACATGAGTCCCTGATGACTGGAGGAGGCACTGTCGAGCCACTGGCACTCACTGCCTGGGAGGCAAAAATGCAGCAAAGTGCTGGACCTCGAGGGGATAGAGGGAGTCGGCAGTGCGGAGGTGGGAGTCAGCAGCCAGGAGGCGAGTGATGCCCCCCCACAATGCATGCATTAATGACAACCCTTCATAAGAAGCCCCAGTGGACAGGGACACAAATCAGCATGCCCCAAAGCTGCTCCAACAGGGCAGAGTCATGGGTTGGAACATCAACCACCCTCCACACCAGCCATGCTGCATGGCACCAAGGGCACCCCTGAGTTTCACTGCAGCGGGAAGGGCAGGCAAGTGAACAAAACATGCAATGTGCACCACACCCCTACTGGAACACCCTGTGCCAGTGTGAGTGTTGTGCGTGAATGAACATGACACCATGCAGCAGTCACTGCACTGCAGCAAGAAGCTGTCCCAGTAGGCTGGTCCTGTGAGGGCACATCAGACAAGGCACAGGGAAGTACATGTCCCTCACACAGACATGTGCAAAGCCTGACATTAACCATGCACCACATTAGAGCCCTGATGGAGCCATGAGAGTTCCATGGAATAAGCCACCACCCCCCATGTCAGTGCCTCCCGGAGAGGAGATGTGGGGCCATGAATGCATGTCAGATATAAGCCAGCCCAGCATGGACACCCTGCCCTACATAAACACAGGCCAATGACCAACAGGCCATGGGTCTCACACCCATCGCCACACTCAACCCCATGTTGGTGGTCCCATATGCATCCCCCAATGGCCAACCATTCCCATCTGCCCATATGTGTGGGGTCCCACTTGTACCATTGTAATTGTGTCTTGCATGACAACACACGTGGCTGAACCAAACCTGACAACACTTCCTATGTCCCCTAAAGGCACTCACGCATCACCAGAGGACTTGGAGGAGAAGGGCATTGCAGGTCCATCAGGGAGTGCCTCTACAAGGCCCTCAAGATCTGCCACCACCATCCAACGAAGGCATACACAATACTCACCTCGGTGTACGGACCGCCGTGCAATCCCAGCAGCCAGCAAGGCCAAGCCTGCCGGTGGCACCACAGGACCTGCGTCTACACCAGAAGCCACCCGGAGAAGTGCAGGCCAAGCTGCACCCACACCTGCAGCCGTATGCACCGACACAGAGTGGACACCTGCTGCCAGTGCCATTAAGCAGTCACAGGGGGACACCAGCCCAGAGTCTACGCCTAGCCAAGGCCTACACTTCCCAGGAAGCCCTCCACGCCGCCAGCACCAAGCAACACCAGAGCCGGATGAGGACACTCCATCCTATCGCTCTCCCGCATACAGCTCTACCCCAGTATGTAATATTCAGGTATTAATTATTAGAAGACTGTAAACTAAGGGGGGGTCATACAGAGTTGGGCAGATTTTTTAATACAGCTGAAGAAAGTTACTAGCTCCAGCAGTGGAATTTCAGAAAATCTACCCTACTCAAACATTAGCACCAGAAGAGGTGGTATTTCTGGAAACCTCCAGTGGCGCCTCAGAAATATCACCTCCAAAGGTCATGATGCAAAAATGGTTTTTGTAACATTTTTTTCAGCCATTTTCATCATCAATGTGAAGGGAGAAATTGATTCTGTACAGTAGTGGCTCATGTTACTACTGTTGATTTTCTGTATGCACCAAAGTGTACATTCTGGCCCTTGTATGCATCATACAGACCCTCCAGGATATTGCGGTGTGAAATTGAATATTTTGCAGCACAAAAAAGCAAATTTTGCATCACAGAAATGTCTTTATTTAGCATTTTTGCTGGAGGGTTTAAGATTGAGAGGTTGAAAGAAAGAGGCAGCCTGTCAGGCTACAAGGATCCAGGTTGCCAATATTTGCTCCTTATGTTTCAATTTAATAGGAAGAGTCCAAGATGTCATTGGCTTTACAGAACAGTGTTTGCTTTGCTCTACATTTTTGGTTGAACGTGTTTGCCTATTTAATATTATTTACATTATTGATCATTATCATTTTTAATGATAAAAATACTCTCCCTCTATGTTTTACAATCCGGCAGGCACCCACTCACTCACCAATTCCTCATTACAACTTAAACTCCACAACGTCTCACTCTGCTAGTCATATGCATAATCACGTGATCTGTCACATGGCCAGGTCACAACTCACACTGCCTAGTTTCTGCCACATTCCCAACCAAGTTCCTAACTCACACCTTGTGCTCCACAGTTCATCCTGCAGACTACAGTTCTTCATTGATGCTCCTGCTGCAACTAGCATCCTTTCAACCATTCTGTCATACTTTCCCCTCTTCCTTGCTTCCAATTTGCTGCTCTGTGCTTTTTCCCGTTAAACCTCTACCTCTCTGCTTTCTGGCCCACGAATCCCCCTCTAACTCACTGCTCCCTCTGTTTTCTGGGCCACCGCCCTACCTCTGCCCCACTGCTCTCTCCCTGCTCTTGCCCACCACCTCCTCTTTCGGCCACTGCTTTCCCTCTGTTTTCCTGCCTACTCACACCTCATCTGGCCCATTGCTCTCTCTCTCACTCACTCAAATTGGGACTATTTTGTAATTATTTTTTAAATGTGGATTTTGGGCAACTAAAAATAGAGCAGAGGATGCGCTGTTTTTAGATGTTTCAGATCCCCCATTTTTGGAAATGTGCTGATATGATATAATATGATATGACATGGCATTTATAACGCGTGTTTCAAGTCGCAACGAGGCAAGGGAGGGGAACAAAGGCAGGATAGACACCGATCCTACTGGACGAGGTGTCATTCAAATCGCGCAAGTGGGAAGGGGACAGGGACAGTGCAGTACATGGGAATAGATAAAACAATTAAGAATAGATAAACGAGTAACGGTCAGCATGTGGCAAGTGCATGGGTAAGTGCAGACATCAGGTGTCAAGGGCTGATAGGGGGACTGTAGGGATACAGAAAACAGTCTCCAAGTGCGGGGGTAGCTAGGTGGGCAGTGCAGGTGTGTGTTGCTGGCGGGGGAGGGACCTGAGCCCGAGATCAGAGGATGTCCAGGTAGCCAGTGCAGTTCCGGTTACAGCCAGGAGGTCAGCAGAGCAGAGGAGGAGAAAAAGCAGAAGCAAAGAGAAAGGTTTTGAGGTGCTTCAGAAACCAGAGATGATTCTCCTCGAGTTTAAGGGAGGCAGGGAGGCTGTACCAGATGGAGGCACCAGCCAAAGACAGAGATCTACCACCAACTCGTTGCTTGGAGAAGCAACAGACCCTGAGGGAGTTGGAGGCGGATGAGCAGAGAGCTTGAGAAAGAAGATATTTAGGGAGAGAGAGTTGAAGTTGAAGGTATTGAAGGCGCAGGCCCCAGAAAGCCTTGTGGACGATGCAGAGGGTTCTGAACTTAATCCTTGCAGCCACTGGGAGCCAGTGCAGATATCTCAGTCCTGGAGAGATACGATCCCTGGGCTTGAGGCCAAGGACAAGTCTTGCAGTCCTGTTCTGGATAAGTTGCAGAGGGCGGAGAGTAGAAGCAGGCAGATTTAGAAAGAGGCTGTTACAATAGTCCAGCCTAGAGAGAACCAGAGCTCTGGAGACAGTGAACTTCTGGGGAAAGGAGAGGAAAGGAAGAATACCTCTGAGGAGGTGCAGCTAGTAGCGTGACTTCTTAGAGATGTCAGAGATGTGAGGTGAGAAGGAGAGTGTGGAGTCGAAAATTACATGAGGTTTTTAGCTTTGCAGGTGGGAGCAGGAAGAGGGCCAAGAGAGGTCGGCCAGAGAGCTACGGGAAAGGAGGGTGCGGGTGTGCCGATGAGGAGAATCTCAGTCTTACTGGCATTAATGCATAAATCATTTGCGGCACACCACTCCTGGATAGCAGACAGACAGTCAGAGATGAGGGAAGGAGAGGAGGAGGCCGAGGGTAGCCTGAAAATGAGCTGAGTGTCATATGCATAGCACTGAAAGTTGGGGAAGAGAGCGGTGATGCGGTGGGAAAGGAGTGCCAGGTATTGCTTGAACAGCCAGGGAGAGAGGTTAGACCCCTGGGGGACACCACAGGTAGAGAAAAAGATAGCGGAGAGGAAGGACCCAAGTTGGACCTGGGAAGGTCGGTCAGAGAGGAAAGAAGTCAGCCACGCCAGAGCCTGACCAGTGATACCCAGGTTATCACGGAGACGGTTGAGCAGGATGGCATGTTTGACAGTGTCAAAGGCAGAAGAGAGATCAAGCAGGATGAGGATTCAAGGGGTGTTAGCGTCAAGGTTGGAGAGCAGGTCTTCATGGATGTTCAGAAGAGCAGTTTCTGTGCTTTTGGCAGCTCTGAAGGCAGACTGATGGTCATGAAGACAACTAACAGATTCAGTGTGTAGATTAAGCTGGGAGATGGCCAGTTTCTGCAGGAGCTTGCCCAGGAAGGGAGTGATGGAAATTGGGCGATAGTTAGCCAGGCAGGAGGGGTCGGCACAGGGTTTCTTAAGAAGAGGGTGCGCAAGGGAGTGCTACAAGGGGGATGGGAAGACGCCAGTGGTAATGGGGTGATTGCAGAAGTCAGCCAGGGCAGGAGCCAGGGAGTTGGTATGGTCCTTGATAGTTTTGGAGGAACAGGGGTGAACCTGTTTCGACAAGACTCTCATAGATTGGACTTGTCTAAAAACCTCATCTGCGGAGAACAGGGGAAAGGCAGAGAAGGAAGGAGGAGAGGTGGCTGCAGAAGGGCCAGAGGAAGAGCAGGGAGTAGGGGGAGGGAGGATATAGGAGGAGAGTGAAGACAGAATGTTCTGAGTTTTAGAGATGAAGTGAAAAGCCAGTGCTGTGTAGAGGGCCTGGGAAGGGACAGGAGAGGTAGAGACTGCGGCAGGATTGGCCAGTTCCTTTCAGATTTTGCAGAGTTCAGCCAAGTTGTTAGATGCTGCAGAGACGCAAGCTTGGATATGAGCTCTCTTCTTGGTTAGGACAGAGAGCCGGTATTGTCTTTGGAGCAGGCAGCAGGCCAGTTTGTCAGAGGATGTACATGAAGCACGCCATTTCCTCTTGGCCGACTTGTGCATTTGCAGGGGGCTGAACTGTAGGGAAAATAATCTGCTTGCATGCCACATTTAATACATTAGTGCCAGGCGTGCTCTCACGTCACTAATGTTCTACAGGCTCCCAGCATGCAAGTAGGTTCTGGGAATGCATTTTACCATGACAGGTCTTTAAAGAGGATGCCAAAGTAAGATGTGATAAAAAAAAAAAAAATCTATACCTGTGTGAGGAATAGAAATGCAAGTGAGGCAGCAACGGTTCATACCTCTGCTGCTACGCTTTAAAATAAATTGCATTACAGGTCATGCAATGTACATCCCCTGCACCTATTCCAAAAAGGCACATGATGTTACCTTAGTTTTCCCATGTATGTAAAAGTGCATTCCTGTTTGTGAATTAAGGATGTGCATTTAAATGTGCATAAACACCCCCACATTTGCGCAAATGCGCAAACGGGTATAAAAGGGCATCTAAATGGAAGCATATAAAAGGCACTCTTTCAGATGTCCTTTGTGGATTGGCCTGCTATTTATTTGGTGCAATGGATGAGAGGCATTTACGCATCTAATCACTTGGGTCAAAAAAAGCTTTGACAAGCTAGCCTTTTCTATAAAAAAAGATAACATGGGGCCAGTTTGACATTTTTGGGAACGTTTGCCTCCACCTTCAAGTTGAAGGTAAAAATAGATGAATGTGTTGCAAAAAGTCTGCCTAAAATACTACCACCAGTATTCCCATAAAATACCAACAGTGGTATTTGATCAAACCCTGAATAGGGTGGACGGTAAATTCAACAGTATTTTCCATATACTGACGATTTTACGGTTACCAGCCAACTCTGTTTGACCTCCTAAATCTGTGATCGTTTTCCATTGTCTTGTCCAGAACACTCTTCTCTTAAGTGACCGACAAAAGACCCACATGCAAATCAACACCAGATTCAGATATATATAGATACAAAGTCACATGAACACAGATACATGCTTTCAACTATACTTAACACCCAGTCACAGAAACCGAAAGACACACACACACACACACACACTCAAACCTATTTGAAAATAGGCCACTCTTGCTTCCTCTTCATCACCAGGTCCGAGGCTTATTCTGCCCTGTTGTTCTCTCTGCTTCTTGGCAACACAAAAAAAGCCAGATCCCTACAACGGCTTTCGCTCTGCATTGTCCAAGTGCAGACCCCAGAGCCACAATTACCACAATTACCAGCAAGACCCCGACCATGAATTTTTGAGGCTGACTGGCAAACCAAGGTGGTCTACTGCATAACTGAAAGCCGGGGCAACGGAAAGTGGTGAGGGGAAAGGAATGGACTTCATGTGAGGGTCAATGAAAGGGTGTTAGTGGCAAGGAATCAGTGACTGAGCAATGTGGGCAAGGGAAGGAGGTGCATGCAAAGTAAGGTAAGGGGATTGAGTTAATAGTTAAAGGATGAGGCAAAAGAGTAACAGAGGTGTGAAATATAATTGTAAGAAACAGGGGGCATTGAGAATGTGGTGCAAGGAAAGGTCACTGGGCGATGATGGGTAAAAAGATAAATGAGACAGAGGTACACATCTGGAATGGTAGGTCAGCATGTAGACTTTTGCTGAGATCTATGTATGACCTGCTTGCCACTTCACCCGATTTTGGTAGTGGCCTAACCCTCTTTCTTTTTTCTGGGGGTGGGTACACAAGGTGCAGGTATGGGTTTTGTGCTCTGGGCTGGCGATACAGGAAGCCAGGTTTGGGTCTTTTGCCATGCCGGATTGCGTTTAGCTCTGAGAGCCAACACAGACCTACCTGGTTGAGAAATGGCTCTGCTCCAACAATCAGTTCTCTGTCTTCACCACCTCTTTACATTATTCCAAAACTCAACATGGGTTGGCATGGGAGGAGATGTAGCCTCCCGTCAAATTACAAACTGCAACGCAATGAAAACAGCCCTCAAATTCAAGCTTTCCGAATTCACCAATTATGTTATTCTGTTGAAATAATTATACTTTTTTTGGTAAGTGGGAGAATTTCCAGTTGTCTGGCTCTCTAAGAAACCACAAACATAACTGAAAAATATGTTGCATAAAAGGAAACGTAATGTCAATAATGTCTACTATATATACTTGAGAATGTGTGGGCGCAGAAGAGGTTGTATTGAGTTGACTTGTTCTATAAATTGGGGCCACGGCACTGTGGGCTTGGGCCATTGAACCATGGGCCAGAAAAGTAAACGAGCCATGCAGGCCAAATGTTGCCAGTCCTCCCCTCCCTACCCAGGGCCTCTTCTCCTGGTGTCCTTGGTACAACATTAGCAGGCAGATAAGCTATCAGCAGTCTATAATAACCACACATTTAGAGATTGTCAGTCCATTTTTTAAATGCTTGCCATATGTTTCTCAAAATAATCTGTTCTCCCTTCAGATGGAGTCAGTTCCCTATGTAATAAGGACTGGTTCAGGTTGCTTCATTTCGACTAAGTAGGCCAACATTATGAGGGCGATATTTAAGCAATATTAGTTGAGCAGCGGGGCATTACCTTAATAGGTAATGCCCCAAGGCAGCAGTTACAAACCGGAGCGAAGTCAGGGATTTAACATACAACATGGGGCATTACAAGGCCTGGTAAGGCCCCTCCTACTTGGGTAATATTGCTATTAGTACCCCAGCACGTTGTATCAGGGTACTAATAGTGTTTTTATTAAGTTGAGAAATGACGTGTTGCCATTTCTCAATTCTAAAAAAGATGTCTGCCATGGATCGGGGATCGGGGAGAAGAGATCTACATGTAGTCCTGGTGCCCTTTCCATGGTTACCATTGCCAGGTCAGTGACGCGCTAGGAACACTGGTGCTATATGTCTACCTCTGAGTACCTGACATAACCATGCTTGCTGTACCCCATTGAAAGCAGTCTTCAGGTCCACAAACACTGCATAGATGCTGACCTTGTTCAGAGAGACATATTTCTGCAGGATCAGGAAGAGCCAGAAAGCATGATCTACTGTGCTCTTACCAGCCTGGAGGTGGCTACATACATCTCGGGAGGTGACCCTTTCCTGCAGGTGCCGAAGGAGAACTTTAGCAAAGATCTTCCCAGTTGAATCTAACAATGATATTGGATGGTAATTCATTGTAAATAGGTACTATTTCTGCACTCCTTCATGAATCTGGAACAACTTTAAATCTTATGAGTGCATTAATGTAGCAGCATAATATAGCTGCTGAGACAGGCATTTCCTCCCTGAAGAGATCAATGGGGATTTTATCTGGGCCAGGGAACTTCCCAGCGTTTTGGTAAGATATCGCTTCCTGAACTTCACCAGTTATTAAGAAGAGGTTAACATCCTTTGACTTGGGCCACTTTCCCTGCCCATCTAATAGGATTTCAGAGGGAATGGACATATCTCTAGTTTCCCTATATAGACAGCTAAAATGCCCATACCACGCATCTGGTCCAATGCAACCTTGGATGACAACATTCTCTCTGTCTTTGCTCTCAGTCACCTATATCCAAGCTGTTTGCATCAAAGCATCCCATCTTTCATAAATGGAGGCTGTCTTCTTATTGTTGACAATAGTCCTATGCTCAGCCCTCAACAGGCGTAAAAGACCCTTGTCTACCGGGGAAGGATACTTTGAGCATACAACCGTGGCTTTTTTCACCTCTCTGCACTCGCTGTCATAACAGGATGTGGTTTTCAGAGCATGCTTTTTCGCCGCTTCCCCAGAATAGGTCACCAGTGGATGTATTTTCGTAACAAGAGATTAAAATTCCAAAGTCACCTGCTCATTCGAGTCATTTTCATCACTTATATTTTCTATCTGATTTAAAGCAGCTTGATAAATACGTGGGATGGTGCTTTTTTCCTCTAGGCATGACCATTTTATTGAGATGCGATAGTGTCCGGATAACGTGACATATGTTTTTATATCTGAATCTCTTAATAAAAAGATCCTTTCCGGTTATTATAAATAAAAAATGATGGCTTTGGCTGCACAGGGGCTGCTCCCCAATAAGAAGCATGGTCACTTCTTACTGGTCTCGTTGGTGGAATTGCATAACAAAAAGGTTCTACTGGTAATGATTTATGGTGTTGAAACCATGTTTTTGTCTTTGTCTGTCAGCTGGACCAGATTAGAGGGTTGCTTCTGGAGGAGGGGGTTGGGTTTGCCTAATGGCGTGCCAACTGTTTATAATATACGAGTTAGGTTCAGTCTTCATTTACTCGCAGGCGTTATGGAAAAAAGTATGTATGTTGAATAGGATTCTTTATGCAGAGGAAACCTCAATATGGTGGAAACTTAGGCAGATCTTAGTGAATAAATCATCAGCTTCTGTAAATAAGTGGGCGTTAGAATGTAAAGTTACTATGAAATTGTATAATGTTTCAATGGACATGATTAATTTACGTCCTAAATTCTGAGAACAGATTAGATCCATACTGTAGAAGCTGTTAGGAATTATCACTTGTATAATGGTATTCTGCTTGATGTGAGACTGGTTGGGGTTCTACCTGAATACTTGTATACATTTGTCAGTGCAGCTTGGAGGACTCAAATGCTAACACTGCGTCTACATTTGTATCCTACAAAGGAAACTATTGGGGCAAGGGAGAGAACCCCAAGGGAGCTGAGGATCTCTCAGTTTTGTAAGATTCTGGGGGAAATGGAAACATTAAAACACATTCTTATTGGTTCATATGCTCTAAACACACAAAGGAAGTTTTATTTTGAATCTTTGATGGAAGAGTTTCCTACTTTGTCAAATAAGGTGGCAGGGCAGCATATTATGTGCTCTACTGGGAATAATAAGTGGAGGTTTGCTGCCCTGCATTTTCTGAGAGAATTTATTTTTTAACAATTCTGTATCTTGTATTTATTTATGAAAGTGTTTTTTTAAGAAGATTGTATTTTTTATACATGATAACGTTTTTATATGTGGATATTTCATATTTACATTTGATTTAGAATTTTATATGTATGTTTGTGTTTTGTTAAAGGTTACATGTTTAACCAAATAACAATAAAGAAAAAAAAAGAAAAAGAGATTGGCAGCTGTAGAACTGCCCTTACCTGGGAGCCCCTTACACGGGCACCGATAGTCCTAAACGTCATGACGAGAGGATTGTGGTCACTGTCACATCTTTCCTTCAACTCAAAACTCTCCACGAGCCCCCAATCCCTGGCCAAAATTAGTATATAGTTGATCTTACATCCTCTGTTGTTATCTATGAATGTGTTTGTAGATGGCTGGTCCAAGGCAAATGACCCATTACACACCCTCATTGAAGATAATTTAATATGCATACAATATTACAATATCTCGAGCCTGCGTGTGGGATCTATTCTTGTAGGTGGACTTCAACTATGGTATATCTCAGATGATATCCTGGTCTACCCACAGTCCTTCTCATTCCCTAATTGGTTCATCAGACTTAAAACATCAGGTGTGCTGTCTTAGACATTGATAAATAGATGTCCCACAATTAATTGTAAGTAAACCCTGAAGACAAATAATTTGTTGTGGTGGGCAACATATCATTGAGAAATATCCATAACATCTCACCAACAGCCCTCTGGCATGTGCACAACTCTAGGAAAGAATAAGAAACCTGATAGATGAAAATAATTTATAATGCACAGGTAGTGTTGACCGTATGCATTCATGTAAGGATCGTCTGAAGAATCTTACCCTTCATGGACTTTGACTGTATGTCCGGGTGGTCCTAGCACTCTTTCTTTCAAGGATTTCCCATTCATTATATCATCAATCAGACCTTTAGGGACACTATACAGCACACTGTAGCAGACTGTAACACCTATTGAACGCAGCTCCTCGCATGCAGAACAACCCTACCTGGAGAAGCCACATCTCAAAATTCCTGCCTGACCACCAGCGGTTGCTGTGTATACATATATCAAGCTCAAGGCAGCATGCATTGCATCCAAAGCACACTATACCCTACACTAACGGTGTATTAAAAACCGTCTGGACATAACCTCCACTCAGCCAAGGCTCTCTTGGATGTTATTGTCCTCCTGACTGAATATACATGCGTTCAGTTTGATACACACATTCTCAAATAGATGTCTGTGACTTTTTACAAACAAATGATGAGCAAATGCAGCCTACACGACATGTAAGCTCATGACTGAGCCGCACTTATAGGTTTGCAAGACTTGTCCATTTTCAAATGCAAAGATCAAGAGTATGATAGCTGACTCTGGAAATGACTCTGGAGGACCGCATGGTGTGGAGCTGGTAGAACAGGGCGTCCACCAGGCAGGAAATACATTGCACTGCATGGAGGTCTGCAGGAAAGCAGATGAGGGGTCTAGGGCAGGCAGGGGCTAAGAGGTAGTGAAGAGGGACCAGGGAATCCTCCCATTAATGCAAAACGAGGAGGGATCCAGATAGGAAGAGGATGTGAAAGGGGGAGAATTGGGAAACAATGGAAAGTCAAGCTGAGTCAGGAAAGCATGAAATTGGTTCAGGCGGGTGACTGAAGGGTAGTAATCACCCATTGGGTGATATATGAGAGAACAAGTTGGCCATTTGTGAAAGTTTGACAGGTATTCGAGAACAATAGCACCAGCATTCCTGGCTACATCCACTCTATGGAAAAATGGAAGTGGCCACTGAAAAGAAATTGCGATTGTGTGCATTCACTTTCTCCTTTGAGACACACATGCCTTGGAATGTGGCCCTAAAATTATGTTAGAAATGACTCACCAAAAATCATCTCAGAAAACAGCGGAGAAGCACAATATGCAAATCTAGTGACATACAGCCAGGCGACTGTTTGCTCTAACGTAGAACAACAACATATAAACAAGGTCGCTCTTAACCCCTCAATATAATGTATCCCCAAGGTTGATAGCCACCCATCTGCACTTCTTTATGGAATATTGATATGCAAATACCAACTGTACAGTGTGCTGTCTAGTACTATGTCCACACTACATGAAATACAGAATAACTAGTCAGAATCAGCCTCATATGCAAGCTATAGCCTCACATGTACTCCCACCATATGGCAGAATGTGCACGCCTTAAATAAAGATAGAGGCTCCACAAAACTAGAATTCCAAGAATGCACTTAGAATCCCTCAATATAGATACCCTCCAACATGACAGAATGACCCGTATTTGACTCAGAGGGAAGAAATGTAATGTCACATTGAAAGCAAGTTGGGCAGCAGAAGGCAGTGCTAGGCTGTGGACTTGTGGGTCCACCTCTGAGGTTAGCTCACAGTGAGCCATGCTAAATAAGTAGTGAAGAAGGCTGCACTGCAACACACCTAACACTAGTTGCTGTTATGAAACTGGTCCACAACAGAGACTTAACTACTGCCCTTCAGGAAAGCTTTCTGGTGAGTGGGGATGGATAGGACGCCTGACAGCGAGGAGGGGCGGGGAAGTACTTGTTCAGCAGGGACGGGTTCTCACTGCATGTTGACCAGATGAATTAACAAGTTAAAGATATGCCTGCAAACACTACCTCTCATGCACATTATTGAATGAGAAAGGATATATACAGAAGACAAGGCTCTCCTTAACAATAGTATAGTACCTAGTGTATGTCTCAATCCCCTAGTAAGTATGAGTTGTCCTGTCAACCAGTACCATTAAGAACTGAGTTATACATATGCGTGAGTGTTAATGCGCAAGAGGTTTTTAAGGAAAAGAAGAAAATGGACAATCTTGTGTGATCTGTCCAAGGCCTAGACATATCTGTAGCGATTGTTCTGGCCCCTTCCAGGTGGCCTGAACAGTTGAGTAAAGAAAGAAGGACACAGGAGCTACTGCGTTTAGGAACATCTTTATTCCTCTCTCTCTTACACCACTGGTCACTGCATGTTCACCAGATGAATTAACAAGTTAAAGATATGCCTGCATACACCACCTCTCATGCATATTATTGAATGAGAAAGGATATATGCAGAAGACAAGGCTCTCCTTAACAGTAGTCTAGTACCTAGTGTATGTCTCAATCCCCTAGTAAGTATGAGTTGTCCTGTCAACCAGTACCATTAAGAACTGAGTTATACATATGCGTGAGTGGTTTCGTTTTGTCCTGGCTTATGCACAAGAGGTTTTTAAGGAAAAGAAGAAAATGGACAATCTTGTGTGATCTGTCTAAGACCTAGACATATCTGTAGCGATTGTTCTGGCGCCTTCCAGGTGGCCTGAACAGTTGAGTAAAGAAAGAAGGACACAGGAGCTACTGCGTTTAGGAACGTCTTTATTCCTCTCTCTCTTACACCACTGCATCACCGCTTGAGGCACAGTCGTCCCTTCCTTTTTCTCTCCACCCCTGTTCTTCCTTTCTACAGAGTCCTTCTAAGGACACACCACCTTCCCCTTTATTATTTGTACAGGTCTACATCTCCTCTACCCATCTGCTTGGTTTCTGTATCATTCTTCCTGACCGACCTCGAAGTATAAGACACACGCTTTCAGTAGGAATGGAGCCCCTTCTTCTGCCAGGGTGCAATTTTTTATTTGTGTGTTTTATTTTTTCTCTGATGAGTTCTGATCTTCTGAAATGTCTGAATTGTGAAGAGTTCCATGATATTTCTCTGTAATCTCACACAGCACTACTCATGATTCTGTTTGGACTACTTTCGCAGCAGGCTCCGGCCTGCATCATGAATCTGTCTTCTTTACTTGCTACTGTTGTATCGTCTATTTAAAAATCTTTGTCAGCTGCATGTATAGGTTTCTCTTCATATTCCTTGACCTCAGCTTCCATGCTTTGTTTCTTTCCCTGATTTATTTGTCTTTATCATGCTTAAAGTAACATTGACTGGGCAACCTGGTTACTAATGGCCCATCATGAGTTCTGCTGGGGTCAGTCCTGTAGCTTGCATAACTCTTGTTGCAGTCAAATGTTGTCAAGTTCTGCTCATTGTGCGGTTCTTTTCTTTGTCGAACAGAAATTAGGGAACTCCCGTCCACTGCACACATTCAATTGCTATTTAAGCCAAAGAATTTAGAGTTTTTCTTAATTAACTCAACGTTTTTTTTTTTTAGAAAAAGGTAAACAAAACCGTTTTTATACACCAAATAGTGTCAATAATTCATTCATTATTCTATAAAAAGTAGTACACTTCCACCTTAATTTCTGATTTCATACACAATTTATTAATGCAAAAAAAGTTGCCCAACGTGTTTCGAGATAAATTCTCTTCTTCAGGGGCTGGCAATATATTAAAACTTTAAATCTATTGAAAAAAGTAAACATGAATATCAATTATTGAAGTATCCCAATATAGTTGATTAATACATTTCAAGTAACAATGAATTACAGATTCCACACAAATGTTAACCCATGACCATGTTTACTGGACCCAGCTCATCATATGTATCAAATTTTGAAACATTTTAATTACAGAAATCTAAGAGAATGCTTGTTGTGGACTAAACTTGACTTCTAATACCAAATGAACAAATGTATAACGATTCAAAGGTTTACTAACCTTCTATCTACTCCATATATGCATTTATATGGAAAGGCCTTGTCAACTAGTTGATAAGTCTTAATTGAAGCAGGAATTTGTCTTGTGAATATTCTTAATGAGTTTCCTGACCTGTAATAATCAGAATGATGAGAATAATCAGAATGATATACATATATGAATATGATAATAAAGAAAATACAATGTGATCTTAACTCTTACCCTTTATTGGTTTGACACAGTGGGCCTTATCACGACTTCGGCGGTAACCCTTAAATCCGGCGGTAGCGCTATTACCGCTGGATTTAAGGGTCCGCCGAATCAGGGCTTCGGCGGATTTTGCCCCAGCTCTGAGCTGGGGGGAAATCCGCCGAAAATGTGCGCTATTACCGCCGGCGGGAAATACGCCGGCGGTATTAGCGCGAAGATTCCCCATTGAGCCCAATGGGGAATGGGGCATTCCCGAATGGACTCAGTGGGGAATGGGGACTTACATTACCGCCGAACTCGTGATCCGGCGCTATTAGCGCCGGGGAGTTCGGCGGTAGGGCTAATACCGCCCCTGCTAATAGCGTTATCGTTACCGCCCAAGTCGTGATGAGGCTTACTGTCTTCAATGAGGAAAAAGGCATTCTGTTCAATAAGGAGGTCTGGGTATCCCGGGACCTTGTTCATATAGAATGTTCATGAAGGCATGTCTAAAAATATATATCATGGCAGTGCATTAAAAAATGGTATGTCTAATGCCAGCGTCCGTATACAGTGATGTATCATTAAAAAACTCCTACCGTTAGCATTGAATTGTTGAGAACCAAAATATGGCATCTGTTTCTAGAAGAGGATTCATGCCAGAAAATAAAGGCGCTTCAGTGCTTTGTCAATCATTTCAACAATCCCTAAGAATGGAGATAGGTAAAAGACTGCAGTCCCAATACAATTTTAAAAGTTACAATTATGCAGATGGAGTCATGTGACTCAATGTACACTTACTTGGAGGCCCTGTGATGGTGTGAATGTATCTCCAGTGACGCTGAGATGATTTTTGAGGAAACAAAATGGGCGCTTTAATACGCAGCGGTCAGTTGTGACGTCATCATGTTAGGAACGTGAATTACGTCGTAAATGTAAACAAATGTCCCGCGGATGAAAACATTTGTATTTCAATCCTAAAAATGTTTTAATCTTTAAGTACAAGGTCAATATACATAATGTGTTCATCTTGGTAAAGTTAATAACATAGCTCATTAATGTAAATGTCCAAAATTAATCCCAACCATAAATCAAAATAAACGACTGTGTTCAACTTGGAGGCAATGATCTTGTTCCATAATTGCTAAAAATGTTGCAAAGACTGTAAAGGATGATCAAAGATAGAATAATGATGACGTCAATACACCTAAGCCTTTGTGAAGTCACCAAAGATAAGGATTACAACCAGTGCAATGGACTATTATGCATCGACTTGCTAGAACAATCAATTCTATATGTCGAATCTCAATGTATGTAGCTCTGCGCGTCGGACACTATTTGTTTTTCGGTCTGTGTCAGCTCGTCTTTCTGTTTGTATAGTGCTCAATTAGAGAAGTAAAATAATCACATTCTGTACAGATAAGAGCAATAGAGGTCATATTTCTTCATAAATCTGATCCAAACATGATATGTTAGATTGAAATGGAGATACAATTTGGCCCTAAATTACTAATAGGCTTGTCAAAAGAAAGGGGTTAAAGTGAATCCTGCCTAGGATCCTAGCATGCCCAATCGCTGTTAAATTGTAATTTTAATCTGAATAGACTACTAGACAAAAGACACCTAGTATTCAAATCATCCAATGGGTTGTTACTTTAGCCAATTCTGATCATACGGTATTCAAGTGAATATGGTCTTGTGTCTTTTGATGTCTGCCGCATATAAAGAGTTCACATTCTGTTGTACATATACCCATGTCAGATCACATTTTAGGTAGGCATCATTTATTTCTAAGGTCTTACATTACCGAAGATCCATTATTAGGATGTTTCCGGTGAATGTCAACATTTCTTGTCTGGCTCATATAAAGAGTTCACAATCTATTAGTACATTCTTCTGCGTTACTTGTTCATGTCCTAAGTATCATAGAAAAGGGGTTGTGTTGTTTGAATTAATTCCCCAAAATTGTTGTCTGTTACATACTTATAGTTTATAGTACATTCTTTACTCAATCCTGTAAAAAGTAACTTAAGAGAAAGGGGCCTAGATACTATTCTTCCTTAAGACCGTGAGGTGTCATTGCATCTAATCGGTGAATCCGGTATAGTTCTCTCTGGGCTAATCTTTTAGCCAGGTCCCCTCCTCTTGATAGTGGATGGACTACTTCCAGAACTACCAATCGCAATTGTGATATGATGTGCCCATTTTCTTTAAAGTGTCAAAACACTGGTGTTTTCCTATTACTTGTTCTAATGTTGGATTCTTGTTCCATTCAGCGTTCTTTAGCTCAGCAGGTAGTCTTTCCAACATAATATTTGCTGCATGGACATCAAAGTGCATACACCACATTTTACTATCACAGGTGGGGAAATCCTTTAATAGTATTTTTTTGCCACTATTGGGGTGTCTAATGTGGTCCCCTTTTATAAGATTTGCACAATGTTGACAGTTCAGGCATGCATGTGTGCCATATTTCTGTTTTTCTCAAGGTACCTTGGTTAGGTTTTTTAATTTTCTCAGCTCTGATCAGGCTGTCCTTAAAATGGTTTCCTCTTTTGTAAGCCAACATTGGAGGCTCCGGAACAATCTGTGAAGGTCACGGTCTGATTTAATAAGGTCCCAATTTTTATTAAAGATCCTTTTTATTTGGAAACTTTGGCAGGAAACTTTCAAGGAGTGGATTAATCTCATGTTAGATTTTTTAGGCTGTTCTTCCAAGAGAATTGCATGCGTCAATTGCTGTGTGCGTTTAATGGCTTTGTCTAAAATTTCTTCTGGAAAACCTCTTTTATTGAATCTTTGTTTCATGTCCTCATATTCATCTTTTAGATGTGTTGTATCCAATGTGATTCTGAAGGGTACATTTTCCTTAAGGTCTGCCGGATGAAAACTTCTGAACTGCAATGTGTGATTGGTATCAGTGGGCTTTCTATAGATGCTGGTAATGAGTTGTATCCCTACTTTATCAATATTGACGTCCAAAAACTGGATGTTCGGTTTTCCATTTCCAAAGTGAAGGTAATTCTCTCATGGCAGCCATTAAGATATTCAAAAAAGTGTTGCAGTTCTTCAACTGTACCCTGCCATATCCCGAAAATATCGTTGATAAAGCATCTCCAGAAGGTGATTTTGTTTTTCCATGGGACATACGTTTGTTCAATATGGAACATGAAGATGTTATTGTACGATGGTGCTACCGATGAACCCATCGATGTTCCTGCTGTTTGAAAGTAGTATTTTCCCTCAAAACGGAAGTAATTGGTATATAGGATTATGCTGATCAACTCTATAGCAAACACCTTATGAATCCAGGTTTCTTCATGCTTTAAGAGGAACTATTCAAGGGCTTCTATCCCTTGATTGTGGGGGATAGATGTATATAAACTGTTTACATCAAGTGTAAACATAATGATTGAAGGGTCTTCAAAGCATACTTCTATAAGCAGTCTGAGGAAATGTGCTGTGTCCTTTAGGTTTGTAGAAGTTTGTTGTACCAAAGGTTGTAGAGCTCTGTCCAAGTAGATGGCTAAAGGATGGAAAACACTTTCTGTTCCTGCAATAATGGGTCTGAAAGGTAGATTGTTGCTGTTCTTGTGTATCTTCGGTAGTGCATAAAAGAACGGGGGTACCTGAATTCTTTTTATAAGGAAATCACTCGTATCTTCTGATATCCATTCCATATCCAAGGCCTTGTCGACCACCTCCTTAACAATGTTTTTTTTTATAGATGAAATGGGATCTGAGTCCAAAATGAGGTACGTTCTTTGATCATTTAGCAAATTGAGACAGCCTTTGCTGTAAAAATCGGTTTCCGATAGTACCAATGCTGCCCCTTTGGCTGCTGGTTTGAGGATAATCGAAGTGTCTTCCGCTAGTTCCTTGATTAACCTGAGTTGATGTTTCCTGACGTTGGCTTTGTTGGATGTAGCACATTTCAGATGTCGCAAATCTTTAGAGGTTTTAAGATTAAATAGATTGATCACAGGATGATTGATCTGTGGATGGAAGGAGCATTTGTTCCTTAATTCCAGGTAGTCCATTTTTTTACGTTCCCTTGTCTCAGGAAGTGAGTCAAAAAATACTTTGAGTTCAAAAATGGTTGTGTTATTAGTCAGGATAAAAGATAGCCCTAGCTCAATGGTGTCTATTTTGTGTTTTTGTGAGCTGTTTAGATGAAATATTTAAAATAATGGATTTCGTTATTTGTTTTTCTGTCTTTGCTTTCTTTTGCCCTCTTTGGGCCTTCCTCCTCCTAAAAAAGGAGGTACTACCACTGTTTTTGTTGCTGTACTTGGTTGTGCTGATGTTTCTACTTCATCCAGAGATGGTCTGGTAGGAATTGTTACTGGTACTTGGTTGGCAATCTCGTTCTCCCCACTTGTGATGTCACTACTGTCAATGTTCTTGGTAGGTCCTGGTGGTCAAAGTGGTCTTGTTGGAGCTGGGCTTGAATTATTGTAGAAGTCTTGCCATGTGTAAACTATGTTGCATGCATAATCTAGAGTGTCCCACCGAAATGTTCAATTTTTTGCTGCTAAAGATCCTTTTTGTAAGCATCCAGTTTTCTATTGGTGTCTTCAAGGACACCTAAAATTTCATAAAAAATTGTTTCATAACAATAGGCATAAAGAGCTCATGTAAAGTTAAAATATATTAGGAGTGCAAGGGGTTTACTCTCTTTTTGGTTCTTTTGTTTGTGGCCATGAATCATTCTGCCATGCCTTTGGGTTGTGGCCATTGCTGTGTTATTTTCTGGTGTCTGAAACCCAGATGGTCAGTTAGTCTCTTAAAGTCATGGCTGTTGTTTAACGGTGGTCCATTTTCAAATTTGACAATTGTTGAAATGCCCTGTTCACTAAAGATTTCATCTAGCGTTTGGGCTGTCGTTTTGAAATTGGTGGATAATACAATTCTGGTGATTAGAAATCTGGGATATTGATTCATAAGGACAAATACATATGATCCTTCCTGTGTTGGGCCTTAGAGGGCCACACCTATGGTGTGCCGTATGGTTTCTGGAAGATCTGTCCTTTTAGCATGGCTGGTGTCTTGGCTGTTGTTTGACATGTTTCGCAATGTTGGATCACTGTTTGTATCATGTCATCAATGTCGGGGAACCAGACCTGCTGACGTAGGAGTCTCTTGGTTTTTACCACTCCCTTGTGTCCCTCATGTGTGATGTCTATTATAGTTTTCCGTAGTGAAGCAGGGATAACATGTCTCATTCCTCTCATGAGTAGAGTGCCGCCGACATGGCTAATTCAGTTTGTATTAATGCAATGCTTTGTAGATTGATTATTTTTATGTTGGTTTGTCCCTTCAGGAGTTCAGTATATTCTCCTGATTTATTGTCTTTGTTAAGACCAATATAGTCAGGTCATTTCTGAATATGGGGAGAAGACTATTAACGAGAATGTGGGACGTTGTGCTCTTTCCACCATGTAATCCATATATGCGTCCCCTTGATTCAGCGCGGTGTGAGTATGCACAATGGCTGGGTTCCTTGAGAGATAATCTGCCAGATCGAGGTCTTTACCAGGATGGTGGATGATGTTGTAGTCATATTCTTGTCGTTTCATGCCCCATCTCCCAATTCGGGGAGGCATGTGTGTGCATGACTTTCAAATATTGAGAGCAACTCTTGATGGTTGCTGACCAGTGTAAAATGTTTCCCTATTAAGAAGTGGTGGAAATGTTCACATGCCCACACAGAAGCAAGTCTGTCTTTCTCTGGTGAGAATAGGCCAGTTTTGTCTTAGAGAGTTCTCTAGTTGCAACTGCTATCACTGTCTTGTCCTCAGGAGACCTTTTATGGTATTGAGCTACTATGGCCTGAACCCCATGGGGCTTGCATCAACTGTGACTTCTGAGCACAAAGATGGATCAAAATGGGGTTTCTTGTTTGAGGAGGAGTCTGTGTGGAGCTGTTGTGGTAACATAGTCACAGATGTAGAAAAAGCAGTACATTGCAATGCCGAGAAATGACCTCAGTTCAGCTGTGTTGAATAGGGTTGGACGTTGATGAATAGTGCAGTCTTTCATTGGATCAGGAATCATGCCTTCTTTGGAGAAGATGTGGTCTAAGAATTAAATATGACCCTGGTTGATTTCACACTTCTGGAGGTTAATGCTGCAGCATGTCTTATTACGGGTGTACAGAAATTTGACCGAAACACCTAATCCTATGTGAACTACATTGGCTTCAAGACTGAATGTATCATCCACAAAGCATTCAGGGTTACCATTTCACCGTACCTGGCAGCTAAGCTCCACATATCTTGAGGCACATGCTCCTTGCACAGCAAATCGACCAACCAGCTTGATTCGCCAATTTTCTGCAAAAAGAGGACCCACAAACAATCCTTCTCTCGTCGTGCACCCACCATCTGGAACTCGATCTCACTGTAGGCCCAGAATGCTCCCACAATTCTCCAATTCTGTAAATCTCTCAAAACATGGCTTTTTCAAAAACACCTGACAAAGGACTAATTCTAATGAATGTACATACCGTCACACAGACCTCAACTCACTGCCTGAGAAGGCTCTGACTCAGAAACCTTCAATATCCTACTGCACCCTTGCTATTGCGGCTATAGTGGAGCGTAGACACCACCTCCTGGTCGGCGCTGGGATGCTGCTCCGCCAGATCCTCTTTGCAGATCTCCCAGGCATCTACTAGTTCTCCTGGAGAACCAAGACTTTCATCAAGGCTGCCCTGTGCCCCTGAGGAGAACAGCAGGTTCAACAGTGGTGTCAGTGAGGCGGTTCTAACAGAACTTTTCGCTGCAGCGACTTTGGCCTGGGCACCTGCTGGAGGAGCACACCCCTGGATCTCTGAGAATATTGAGTACCTCTTTGTGACACGCATCTGTGTCCTTTGAGTCCCCATTCAGCTCATCCATTCTCTGCGGCTTGCACGCCACCCTCACCCCGGACATTCTGCCGTGAGGAACCTAGCAGACTTCCTGTCACTCAGTCACGGGGAGCCTGGCCGTGCCATGCTGGTTGGCAGGCTTGGCCCATGGCTGAGCCTCTCACCCAGCCCCGGCGCTAACATCTGCTCCTCATTGAGAGTCTACTGGCCAAGGTGTGGAGTGGCAGCCGGCAGCACCAGGGCTATAGGTGTTGTCGCCTTGCTTTAGGGGGGCAATCCCAGGCTGGAATGGGACTCACGAGCTGGCTCCTCATTTCAGACAGATGAGGTGGCTCTCGAATGGCCTGCATTCTCAACCTGCTGTATTTTGACTAACTGGGGTTCAGGCTGGACTCATGCTGCTTTTCTTTCTTTTTTTTCCTTTCGCCTCTGACGGGAGGCCCACTCTGCATGGTTCAGACCCCTGCTGGCTGCAATCCTTTTACTCCAGTTGCACCTCCCTCACCTGGACCAGCCTCTACATGGGGGGGCTCGGCACAGCACCTGGCGGTTGCCACTCTGCCTCTCCTGATTCTTTTCAATGGGATCCCAACAGAGACAGCTTCCCTTCCAACGACTTTTTGCCCAGAGGGGATCCTGGCCCAGAGGTGATCCTGAAAAGTAGCACGGACAGTCTGAGCTCTAAAATAGATACACTCACAAGCAAGGTGGAGACCTCAGCTATCCAAATAGATAAACTGTGTGGCTGCATGACCGAAGCTGAGCAACGTATCAGCGATAGCGAGGACAGTCTGTCATCTCTCCAGAGGGAAGTGGCTGCGCTGCAGCAATCAGTGAGGCTTGTGAAGGCCAAGAATCATCACCTAGAGGGGAGGTTATGTTTATTTATTTTTATTTGTATTTGTAGAGCGCACATACAGCCCACAGGCATCGCAGCGCTTGCAAGTCGATGAACATAAGCTTAATTGTTAATATAGTGATGTAGGAACAACATCCGCATTGTAGGAGTTCCTGAATCTACCCAGATCGATAACATGGAGAGATTTGTTGAAAGGCTCCTCATAGACATACTTGAGCAACCCCTGCTGTTCAACATATTCTTGGTCGAGAGAGACCACCATTCCCTCGCCTGTAGGCCGCCCCCTGGAACTCCCAACTGGCCCATCATCACCAGGATCCTCAACTACAGGGACAGGACCACCTCCATAGGACGGCCAGGGACAAAGGCGAACTAAGATTTAGCTCATCAATCATCAGACTATTTCCTGATTTCAGCCCACAGGTACAAGAGCAGCGGAAATCATTTCACCCTGTCAAAAGCAAACTTAGGCAGAAGAATATGTGATATGCTATGATGTTACCTGCTAAGCTCTGCATTGCTCACAATGTCAAGACCTGATTTTTCACTAACCCTCCAGCAGTGGACAGATTTGTCTCTGAACTGCCTGACTCTCCTGAGGCCCAGGCGATCCCCAATGGATGACTTCATCTCCTCTTGGCCATTTCACATGACACAATATCGGTTTAATGCCCACTCTTGCTCATCTCCTAGCTGGGTGGTTGTTTGTCGTTCCGCTAATTTACCCACACAGGCTGTATATATTGTAGCTCCCCTCAATCTGAATAGCAAATTGTTTGTTCTGCAATAGTATGAAATTGTGTTTTGGTTACTGGTCACTCGAGCTACGTGGCCGTGTTCAGGTCCCCGTTGGCATACCCACTGCGTCCATAGCTCCATGTGGTTTGGTTTATATGGGGTGGGACATGTGCCAGTATGTTGGAGTTTCTGGCGTGGGTGGGGGGTGGCAGGGAGTTTTGTGGTCTGTTCAAGGTGCTCATACGAGCATGGTTTTCTATTGCAAAATCATATATTGTTTGGTTGTAAAGAATAGAAGGGAGGGTATAGGAATTGCACGTCGCACTATACACTCTAGTGTGCCTCGATGTTGACCCTACAAATACCAGATAATGGGAGGTGAATCCTTAAACATAATGGGCCTCATTACGACCCAGGCGGTAAGGGGTTTACGGCGCCGTAAACAGCGCCGACCCTTACCGCCTGAGTACGAGGTCCCTTAGCGCCATGGCGAATTTAACACCTGCTTTTAGCAGGTGTTAAAATCCATGGCGCTAAGGGACCATGGAGTTAATTACGCCACCGTAATTTACGGTGGCGTAATTAACGCCTTCCCCACTCCCATTATGCCCTATGGGGCAAAAATGGGAATGGGGAAGGGTAAATGGGGATTGGGGACTTACCGCCCCGCCAAGGTCGGAATGGGGCGGTAAGTCCGCCAACCACCATGGCGTAAACGTAGTTTACGCCATGGTGGTAAAGTCACGGCCCAGGCGGTAACTTACCGCCTGGGTCGTGATGAGGCCCAATGTCCTCGAATATTAGGGGGGGTTACTAATGCTAAGAAATTTCGGTTTGGTTTTTAATCTAGCCAAAAGGCATAAGGTCAGTGTTTTGTGCCTGCAAGAGACAAACCTGCCGTCTAACTCCACCTGGCTAAGGGATGGGGGGGTTCATCATATTGGTCTTCCTTCTCGTCACAATCAAGGGATGTCGCAGTATATATACACCATTCCATTCAGTTCTGTTTGCATGAGAAGTTATGTGATGTGGAGGGTATATTTTGCTGGCAGGTGACTGGTTTGGGCTTTAAGCTTTGCTTATTAATGTCTATGCTCCCAGTGTAGACTCTCCTGACTTTTTTCAGAAATGTGCTGCCATGGTCCATAGATTCCCTGCGTATGAAGTGGTGTGGGTGGGGGACGTTAACATTGCACAGTCAATACTTTCTATAGCTACTACTTGGGGAGCTATAGCTGAAACTCTTGGGCTGGTGGATACATGCAGACATTTGCATCCCAATATATAAGAGTTTTCATTTTTTTCGGGGGCACATGGCACAACCTCTAGGATAGATTACAGCATGTCATCTGTCCCCTTGGCCGGTGCAACGCAGACCACTAGGTTCTTACCGAGAACATTGTCCAATCATTCCCCCTTTCTGGCGGTAATTACAGTCCTCAATACGGTGTGGCGCTCTCCTCACTGGTGGTTTCGGCCTAGCGTCCTGGAGGATGCGCTATTTCGGAATGGCATCCAGGAGGATATCCTCGAATATTTCTGCATTAACGTCGAGTGTGTCCCCGACCACAGAATGGTCTGGGAGGCCTTCAAGGTGTTTATTGGGGGAATCTGCATCTCCAAAGTGGGCAGGATTCTTAAATCCCTGCAGATGACTCTTTGTCATCTTGAAAGGGAGACTGGAGACCAGGTACATAAGCAGGCTCTTGGTTGTGACACAAAGATCCAGAAGTTGCTCCGAGTAGCGGCTTGAACACTCTGAGACCGCGCTTAGGGAAGACAAATATATGGTGGACGCTGTCCATGCAACTAAATATGCACTGGAGTCAGACCTAGCTGCACCCCTCCCTGGGCGTTTTGTTAAGTTAGGGGACATGGTGGGATTATGGAGGTGGCGGACCCTGATGGGAACCTGGTTCGTGAGCCTAGTGAGATTAACAAGGTATTTCTAGACTATTATACTATATATATATATTAGGCCTCTGGTGAAGACATCAGATCTTATCTAGACTGGGTCGCCCTGGGATGGTTGGACCCCTTGTACATGGATCTGATGAATGCTCCCCCTTCCATCAAGGAGATCCATAGGGTTATTCACGTTCTTCCGAGCGGTAAGGCCCTGGGACTTGGCAGAATTTGACAAAGAGTATGCAGACATCCTTGCGCCGCATTTTTGCAGCATGTATGAATTCTCCATGTCCGCTGGCCTCCTCCCAGAGTCCACCAGGATGGCAGTGGTCACGCTCCTACTAAAACCTGGTAAAGACCCTCAGAATTTCACATGATATAGGCCCCTATCCCTCATTAATACTGACAATAAAATCCTGGATAAACTATTGGCGGATCGTCTTCTCCCCTATATGAATGCCTTGGTTCTCCCCGGCCAGGCCGGCTTTATTCCTGGCATGTTCATTCACCTTGATGCATAACATTAAGGAGGATGTCCCCATTCTTTTTGTGGCCCTCGATGCCGAGAAGCCTTTTGACTCGGTCGAATGGCCCTTTCTGTTCGAAGTATTACGCAGAACTGGTCTGATTCTCCACTAGATTCAATGGATCCATCTACTGTACACTGCCCCACAGGACACAATATTGTCGACCAGTTAACTTTTGATAGTATATTTCCTAATAGGGGAATGAGACAAGTTTGCCCTTTCTCCCCTATCCTTTTCGCCCTGGCGGTTGAGCGCCCTGGAGGTTGAGCCCCTTGCATGCGCAATAAGGCAATTACACACACATAGGGAGTGGGGGGGGGTGACAATTTATTGCCACGTCTCTATTATCTCTCTCTACGCAAAGGATTTATTGTTGTATGTTAAAAACCCCAAGCAAAATCTTCGGCCACTAGTATGGGACATTTCTGTTTTCGGTGGATTCTCATGCCTACGTATCAACTGGTCCAAATCAGAGATTTTACATTAACCTCTGTGGTACTTTCAAAAGATGTTGACCACACATTTCGCTGGTGCCCTGGGGAGATGAGGTATCTGGGAATAATGGTCTCCACCTCCCCTTCCAAGCTTTTTGATGATCATTATTTAGTAGTCCTAGAGCAACTAGAGTGGACGATTGGGGTTCGGATCCGGCTCCCTCTGTCCCATGTGGCAAGCGTGGGACTGGCCAACATGGTTGTGGTCCCTAAAATGCTCTACATCCTCATGGTTCTGGAAACATGTCCAGTCTATCCAGACTGGCATGGGTGGGCAGTAAGGCGCAGGTTGCTCTCGACGCCTTGTCATTGCCGTATGCCTCCAGTGGCCTGGATTATCCAGACCTATTCATGTATTTCCTCGCCGCTCAGATCCAGTATGCTATATGGTGGTGGAACCCCTCTGAGGAACATCCGCACACTAAACTCGAAAGGGTTGTTGCTCACCCTTATGATCTGAAAGGCTACTGTGGGGTACACCCAAACAATCCCCCAGACAGGAAATACAGCCCATGGAAGTAACTAGGTGGCTGTGGGACCAGGCTGCCTCCATAAGTGCCACGGGTAACAACTATCACGCTGACTTTGCACTATACTCGGTGCATTGTGTCCCTCTCACTTCAGAGGGGAATTTCATAACTCAGTTTGAGAAATGTTGTGTTTTCTCTATGGTTGATCTGGTGCATGAGGGCAAATTCATTCAGTGGGACATCTTGAAATGCTGTGGTTCCTGGAATGCGTTCACCTTGCTGTTCTATTATAGACTGCCGGAGGTGCTCTGGGAGTGGTGGAGTGAGTTCTCGGTGATACCTGCCCCCTCCCCACAGGCCCATTTTGTAACCAATCCTCCAAACCACGCTGGCGTGGTTTCTGCACTATATAAGTTGATTAAATCTCTTTGCCCGGCACCCTGAGTGTTGTTCAGAGCCAGGTGAGATAAGGTTTTAGACATGCCTCTACTTGATTACCAATTGTGGGTGATCTGCACGTTGTCCAAGAAGATCTCGCTGAACACCAGGTTCCGCCTTATACAGTTCAAGTTCCTTCGCCAGTCATACCTTTCCCCCGTAAAACTGCATAAGTATTACCCCGAGCGGGACAACTCCTGCCCACGTTGTAATGTTGTTCCTGCTGACTTTATACACATGGTTTGGAATTGTTGTCACATGCAGTCCTTCTATGAGGGTGTTTCCGGTACCATGGACAAAACGATCCCTGGTTGTCCACGTGACTCTCCAGTGGCTTGGCTATTGGCTTGGTTTGATGTCCCCACGAGAACTGCTAACAAATGGTTGGCTATGGCCTCTGTGGTCGCTGGGGCCTTAATTGCTAAAACATGGATGAGAATGAAACCTCCTGCAGTGAGGGAATGGGTTAATATGCTGGCGATTTGTGAGAAAAATGAAACATCCTACTCCTCCACTCCCCCCCGGAACGAGGCCTACTGACTACTGGGCCCCCCCTTTGATCATACCTCCTTGGGATGGTGGCCCCTCCCGTGCCTTGAATGGTATAAAGTTGTAGATAGGACTGTTAATCGAGACAGGTAGAACCCGATCTCCCCACAGATGTCACACTTTTACCTCATTGGTGTGATTTTATATAACCCTTGCTTTACTTCTGTTTAAAGAACCTTTGGAACTGACTTGCTCCTGGTGTGCTTTTAGCTAACTTGTGGTGGCAGCTGCGCTTGAAAGGAAGCTCTTTGGCCCCTTCACAGCACTGCGAGCAGTCGGCTCTTTCTGGTAGGGAGGCAGAGCTACACTCCCTCACGTGACTGTATCACATGACTTTACTGGACCATTCAAATTGCCTACATCGCCGCCGGAGTGGTGCCGGTTTCACTTCTGTTTAAAGAACCTTTGGAACTGACTTGATCCTGGTGTGCTTTTAGCTAACTTGTGGTGGCAGCTGCGCTTGAAAGGAAGCTCTTTGGCCCCTTCACAGCACTGCAAGCAGTCGGCTCTTGCTGGTAGGGAGGCGGAGCTACACTCACTCACGTGACTGTATCACATGACTTTACTGGATCATTCAAATTGCCTCCATCGCCACCCTCGCAGCGTAAACCCTGGTGGCGAAAGGGCTGGTGCTGTTTGCTGTGCTCTGTGCGAGGAGCAGGTCACTCGGCTTTGCAAGAGTACTGCAGTGGGAGACTATTGAGGCAAGTCCTCTTTGATCCCATTGTCATTTTGTTCGTAACTTTGGTGTTTTAAACAGCACACATATTAGGGAAATAAGTGTTTTTTGTGCCTAGCAATTATAACTTTGTCTGAGGCTGTCTTTACTGTTTTTTCATTTGGACACATTTTCAAAATCGGGGACTGCGGTGTGAGGCTGCTGTCTTTACCCTTTGACCCGATTTCTGTTTAGTAATTTCCTTGCTGATTGATCCCAATGAGATCGGACTACGAAGTGGAGTTGGCTTACGTACACCTTTACAAGAGCCCATGATGTTACCCTGTGGAGTTAGTGGTATCCAGCTGGGGGTTGTTTTAATACCTGCAAATAACAGGCAAAGCATACATACGATGGCAAATTTCCCACTACCACCAGAAACAGGGATAACATTTACTACTGAAGATGAGGTACAGCATGTGAAGTCCAGAAATCAGCTGCAAAAATGGTCCATATGCCTAGTAAACCAGCTTGGGTACTTGAACCAATAGGGCCTATCCATAAAGGGATCGGCAACAGAACAAAAGCCATAGAGACAATGTTGTTAAGTCTCCCTATTTCGACTATCACACCCCAGGCATCTAATTCAATGCAGTTCTTAAAGCCCATCTCAGGCCAAAGAGTTATGGACCACTATTTTGTTAAAACAGTTACCACTAGCACTGAAATTAAATCCTTACCAGTCCTAAAGGGAACAGCTATGCTGGATCATTCAGTGATGGCTACGCAGCCCACTTTTGGGGGCCTTAGAGACCTGACAGACATTAGCATCATTGAATTGGCTGATCAAGCAGAAGGCGAACTGGAGGCCCTGAATATGGAGCAGTCTAATCCACAGTCTCGAAGTCCTCCTAATGCCGCTACTTTTGATTCACCAACTCCCTTGGTGGATGTTATAAATGAAGAATCATCTGGTCACAACCAAGAAGACTGCCAAGTTCCTGTCCAAACGAGGGAGGGCTTGGGAGTACACGAAGGCTCCTCAGAGTTACACCATACACTGAAAGACGTGGATGAACATATTCGCCTGTCTCACCCTACTGTATCGGCTCTGAATATGGTGTTAAGTTCTTTTGTTGCCCTATACGACAACATATGGGCAGAACTGAAATCAACCACACTATATTGACTAATGTTACTTCAAAACTTGAGGAATTAGAGTTTGAAATTCGGTTTGCTAATGTGCCCATGAGAGATGAGGATGAAATTAGATTTGTATCAAAGCCTAATGAAAATTCTGATAATGCCTTGGGGTGTGTCATTGAAATCACTGACGATCTGGATTCAAACGAACAGCCAACCCGCCTGGAAGTGAGGTCATTATCTAGTGGAATGGACCCTTTAACTAATTTGCCAGGACGGGGAACTACTGGGATTGTGGCAGACATAATTGATATTGCTAATGATAAATCCCCAGTGGAGGTTGTGGCTAATATGCCCATTGAGGGTGAAGGGACCCTAGCCAAAGGGCAAGAGAACCCCCCAATTTCGAAAAAAACTATTACTGTGGTGAAAGGTAAAGCTCTGAAGCGGAGGGCAGGGGCCAAAGAAAACAGACTGTTATCTTTAAGAAAGGCTCACCGGACTCTGTTTCAGGCTAGATTATCCACTGTTCCGGAACAGGTAATTTCATTACATGAACCAGTGTTGGAAGCTCAGAGCACACCTGAGAATATCTCAACTATACCAGATAGGGTGGTCGGTGTTCCAGCCCCCCGGAATCCTATCATAGAGTCAATAGTAAAGCATACGGACATTACTAGGGTAGTGAGAGCTCCCAATATGAATCAGGGCGTGAGACTGAATGATTCTCCCATGACCCCATTCCCATATTTAACTGGGTCTTGGGGTGAGCAGGGAGGAGGTCCTGGTAGATTCAATCCATTCTCTAGTCAATTTCGTCTATCTGGGGCCCATCAGAGGGGGCAACTACCTCTATTATGTTGGGGAACAAAGTGGATGGGAAAACGGTACATGCAAGCTCGACAGCAAGGCCCCTTGTAGTCCCAAATGAGGTGCCGGTGGTGAGTCGGGGTGTTACAAACGACCTTGCCAGACCCCTGTTGGATACAGGGGATATTCCTATCACACAATTGCCCCTCCCATGTCATAATCCTACTTTTCCTATAGACAGGGTGGTGGCAGGATCTGGTAGGGGAAAATCAAAATTCCTCAAAGAGGTCGCTGACCGCCCCCCCGGAATCTAACTATCCTAGAATGTCAGCCAGCATGAAGAATTTGTTGCAGCGCTTTCACTACCCCTCAAGTGCTACTGTTCGAGGGCTCACTGGTGCTCCTGTAGGGAATGCAGAGCCGTGTTATGGTTCATCGGGCACCCCTCCAATAAAACATTCTTATTTTGATGTACTCAAAGGGAAAATAGTCACACAACAGAGGGTGAAGGGTGGGGGCCACGCAACACATCAAGTCAAGATCCATTGCACTCTAGGTTTGGACTATCAGATTTGTTTGAATCAGCCAAATATTTTGACCATTTTTGCATCTATCCCAAGCCTGACTTTGGTGTCATCGGCGGATATTGGGAGAATTTCTTTCCCAGTCCGAGAGGATATGAGTACAAGTATTATGTCTCTGTCCTGTCTGCTAGTAAGAGAACTAATTTTTACCCAAACAGAAGAACTAGCAGAGATGGGTTTTGAAATCTCTCTGATTCAGGAATTAAAGAAGGGAATTGTTAAGAATGGGATGAGCCAATCTACTGCTAGTTTTCCCAAGGCTGCCGCCATTACTGATAGGTTGGCCCAGGGTGGAGTGTTGAATGATATGGATTGGGCATCCATTATCTCCTCTCTATGGCAAAAATTGGTCCCATGAACAAACTCTAACTGTGGGAGATAATTGGAAGTGCATAACGCTATGTTTGAAATCTTGGAATACTCGAGGCAATATCCATTTATTAACAAATCCTGTATGAAAACCCTGGGAAAGGCTAACTTTATTTGTCTGCAAGAGACATGGCTAACCTCAGCACCCATTCTGGATGGCTATAGTGTTTTTATCCAATCAGCTGGAGATGGGACGGGGGGAGACCATCAGGGGGCCTTTTGATTGCTGTACATATCTCCCACTGCCTCAGTGGGGTGGCAATTGCGAACGTGCCCTTTGGTGTATTGGGGGTTGACTGTAGGTCAATAGATGGTTCGCTGAATTTACTATTACTCAATATCTATTGGCATAAAGGTATTGAACTGGTTGGCCCATTCATAGATGTCCTTTGTCGGGACCTGGACGAGTGGATGGAAATCCACCGAGGTGGCAGGGTCATAGTTATGGGAGATCTAAATGCAAATTGTGTATATTCTCACAGAGTGGGGGAATTGGAAGGGACTGGTGGGGGTAATTCAGCGAAGGAAGCGGTTGGTCAGAAGTGGATAATAAATTTGGGAGGTAGGGGTCTCTTTTCATTGGTTGGGAATAGTACTGAATCAGGGAATTCTAGTAAATGGCATACTTGGCAGAGAGGGGATAGTTCCTCTCTGACTGACTATATTTTTGTAGACTCCTCCCTTATGAACTCATGCCTGTCATTTGAAATACTTAAAAATGATTGGCACGGCCATTGCGTTCTCACGGCACAATTTAATTGGGTTCTTAATATTAGAAAACGTGGGCAAAAATGTAATTTAGTGGCCAAGATAGGGCGGAATGCTGTTAAGTGGACTGACCCAAAAACGTGTGCCTTGATCTCTGAAATACATCACGCATTGAGCCGTTCAACATATGATTGGAAGCTCCAAAATTTGAATGCAGTCGAATTCCAGTCGTTTGTGGGTCAAATGACTGACAAAATGGCTTCAGGAATGAGAACAAATGGTTTTTGCCAAGTTAGTCATGCCCATTGTTATAACTCCAATGTAGCATCTGCAAAAAAGATGTTAAGAAGAACAGTAAAGCAGATTCAGAGTACTAATCAGGACGAGGCAGTGTGCAGACAGCTTATAGGGAAGGTTAAGCAATCATACAAGAATTATTGTAAGTTTATTAAATCTGTAATGCTTCAGAACGATTCAGAAAAGATGCTTGGAACCCTAATCTCTGCAAATGCAAGTGCATTTTGTATCTGGTCAATGGGCAGGACCCAAACTATACAACTTGCCAGTCAAACGCAATTTCTGAAATCATCGATGGACCCACCATTGGTTTTGGACTTGACTAGAGAGGATAGGTGGGACCCAAAAGTTGAGTTAGAAACCATCTCAAAACGAATCACCAGATGTAAGCGCTCTAGACTCCAGGCCCAAATGGTCTAACAAATAACACATTTAAGGATGATCCTGATTTGTGGGCCCAGTTGTTGTGCCTGGAGTTCAGCGACATTTTGTCCTCAGGGACGACCCCTGTATCTTGGAACACAGCACACATTGTACCACTCTTCAAGTGCGGCAGCAGGACTGATCCAGCGAATTATCGTCCGATTTCTTTAATTGATGCGGATTGTAAGATTTTCTCCTCTTTCCTGTTGTCACACTTGGAGGAGTGGGCTCTTAGGAGCCACCCGCTGGACCAATTCCAGACTGGTTTCAGAAGGGGTCATTCGACCAATGTCAACGGCCTGGCCCTGAAGAGCGTACAACAGGCGGCATGGTCAATAGCGGGTGGTTGCACGTATATGGCTTCAATTGACCTGACTGCCGCGTTTGACCGGGTCGACCGGGGTAGGTTGTGGTTAACACTGGCTGGTTGGGGCCTACCTGTAGGGCTTTTGAGATTAATTAATGGGGTCTATGAGAACTGCGGGGTCCAGGTCCGTTTGAACCAAGAAGGGGATTTATCAAGGAGAATTAGATCCTATCAGTGGGTCAGACAGGGTTGCACTCTGGCACCCTGGCTGTTCAACCAATATTTTTCAGACGTAGCCATCTCACTTGCCAAAGAAGGACTGCTGACCCCTAAAATCGGCAAGGACAAAATTATCTGGTTAGCATGTGCTGATGATCTGTTGATATTTGATAACACCAAGGTGGGGTTGCAACGGTCTTTAAGAAATTTTGAAGCATATGCTAAAACCAATGGCTTGTTAATTAATCCCTCCAAAACTCGAATTCTGTCCTTTAGAAAAGCGAGGGGCAAGACATCAGGCTTTATTGGTAAGTTGGAGGAGTCTCCTTTGAAATTGGTTGAGTCTGTGCGATATTTGGGTTTTAACATCTCAGCCTACCCTGACTCCAAGCCTTTAATCGAATCTATCTTAGATAAGGCAAAATTGTTAGAAGCACAGGTGGTCAGGATTGACCGAAAGTTTGGTAAATTTTCTCTAAAGCCTGCTCTGATATTTTATGAGAGGAAAATTATACCTAAACTGATCTATGGCCTGGAACTGGCTCCAGAGAGAGTGAGCGAGTCACTAAACTGCATTGAGGGCCGTATTTGGAGAAGACTGTTAGGTATGCCAAATGCAATCCCAATCTCTGCAATTAGATTCGAATTGGGTGTTGTATCAGTGTGGGCTTGGGTACAGTGGGCTTGTATATCTCTGTACTCAAAAATTAAAACTGGAGTGCCAAACACATTGTACCACCTACTAGATAGAAACCTAGATCACTCGAGTACATTGACTTTCTTAAGGGATCGATCAGAGGCCATCTTAGAAAAGATTGGAATGACAACCTAGTCTTTGTTCTGCAATCCTATGTATGTAAATCATGCATTATTCAATTTTGATTGGTGTGAAATTGTAGATATATTCCATTCTTTTCCTTCATTGGTGCATTTGAACCACAAACATAGAGCCTGTGGATCTGCCACAAAGGTTATTCTACAATTTCCAGATAGACTATATCGAGGTATTGTCCTTAGAGCTAGAATGAATGTCCTTCCCACTAGAGACATCTTGGTCAGAAGAGGGGTGATCCTCGTGGATATGGCTAAATGCAGTTTCTGCCTGGCCAAGGAGGAGTCTTTAAAACATTTGGTTATGGAATGTGTGATCCTTCACCCACTTAGGGTAAAATATCTGGCACCTCTAAAATTCAACTACATTATGTTTGAGGATGAGTGGGCATGGAAAAGATGTTTAAATATCCAAACCACTCATGAGGGCTTGGCCCTGTCTGGATTCATCAAAAGCTTACATTTATACATTTATAACACCATATAGCTAAATTTGCTATTAGGATTATGAAATTGTTTATGCAATGTCTGAGCACAATGAATATTACTTTTTATATCTTATCCACCTATCTATATTTTTGTCGGTAGAGTTGTCTGTGTATAATGTGAAAAAAATGTTTTTGCTGTGTTCTTCTTTTAAATGATTGTTTAAATGATTGTTTTTTGATGTTTTTGTAAAGGTTTGAATAAACCATATACAAATAAATTTAAAAAAAGAACCTTTGTTGTAGTAGATGTCTTGCAGTCGAAACATTGAGACTGTCCCGGTCTTATTACTCAATACTGTTTTGTTTTTGGTCATGTTTGCAACTGAACAATATATTTGTTCATACATGCACCTTGGAGCAGGATTTGGGGAGGGTGGGGGGTGGGGTAAGGGTATGGGTTGTAAACACCATGTATCAGCAGTTGTTTGCTTGTTGTTGTGAAACTTGAATAAAAACAGATTTATAAAAAATGTCAGCCCAGTCATTGCCTACCCACACTCTACAGCGCTCCGTTGCTCTTGAGTTGGATCCATGCTTTAATAAATTTAATTAAATTAAATTAAATAAGTGTCAGGCCAGCATCTGAGAGAGATTTGCATACCTGCAGAAGAGTCTGATCAAGGTCTCACTGTGTGCGGTCAAATATTAAGATGTCATCACTATAGCTGAATGACTGAGTAATTATAGTAGTATGTGACTGATGGTCTCATGGAAAATCTCTACAGAAGAGGAAATGCCGAAAGTGAGTCCTTTGTACCTGAAACAACCCTTGTGTGTTGTAAATGTGGTGATCGGGGAGGATATAGGGTGGAGAAAGAGCTGGTGGCATCCTTGATTGAGGTCAAGTTTGATGAAGCGTTCCGCTTTGTTGAGCCATGAGATCATATCCTCTATATTTGGTCCCGTGAGTCATTCCCGTTCAATGGCTATGTTTGGAATGCTCATGTCAATACATATTCTAATGCGGCCACCTTCTTTGGGGACCACAACCACTGTGGAGACCCAAGCAATTGGGCCAGTTGCTGGTTCAATTACGTCAGCTTCAAGAACGTGGACTAATACTTCTGCAACTTTGATTTAGAGGTGAAACCCTACTCTTCTTGGGTGTTGTGGTATTGGTCTGACCCTGTTATCAAAGTGTAAGCAGTAGGGAGGTCCCTTGAGTTTCCCTAGTACAGTACAAGCTGCGGGAACAGTCCCTCGATTGTGAGTTTGGATTGTTGTTAGTGAAGGGCCAGATCTACGCTCTTTGTAGATATGGAGCATGTGATTTCAATTAGACTGATTCATTTGGCAGTGTAAAGCAAAGTAAACAGTGATTACTGGTTGTCATCTTGAGCACATGGAACACAGCAGCGACAGTTCTGTGAAGGTGACTGAGGACATGGGAAAATTGTCCAATGTGGTGGAGTGGAAAAGTCGCAACCTATTGGAAAATGTGTGCCATGGAAGGGGGCAATGTCTGGGTGGTCTCAACGAGTCAGAGCTGTTGCCTATTTATGCTGTGGCCCGGGTATCAATGATGAATTGGATATCTTGGCACAGCATGCAGTGTAACTTTGGGGGAAGTGTTGTTGGTGTAATTTCTTATGAGGTAGACATATTCATCATGTGGTTCATGGATAAACATCTAGTCTAGTGACTCTCCAGGCTGTTCTTCGGTGGGCATGTGATGCAAATCTGGCATTGACGACCTGGGTTAGCTGACCATTGTGGGGGGAAAGGGCGTCCTTTCCTGCAGACTATGTGGAAATGGCCTTGTCCTTCACATTTGGCACACTTTTGGCCTAGGGCGGGCATGGTCCTTTGTTAGGGAAGGAAAAGCCACACCAGTTGCAAAGTATTGGTGTTTGGTCAGTGGTGGTCCATGGTGTTGTACCATCTTGTCATGTGGATGAGCTGTCTGTAATTTGGCGGACAGTGCTGCTACAGCATTAAGACTTTTGGGGGCTTCCATCATGCGAGCTAATGACTCAACCCATTTATACACTCGGGCCAGGTCATGTATCTCATGGAGTGGAAGTGTCTTTTTGAGGAGGTGTTTACGGAATGTGGCTTTAGGTACATCCTTCAAAAATGCAGAGTATGATAGCCTCTTCATCAGTAAATGCCTAAAATTGACAATGAGCAACTTCTTTTTGTAATATGAAAATATGAGTCCTAAACTTAAGGACACTCATATCCCCTACACTCCACTATACTGAATAACAGTCAATCATCATTAACAGTGTAGATAATGTATGAAGAGCAAATTAAGGAAAACAAAGATGTCAAAAAAGAAATGCTTTAATAAGGTAAAGTATTATTAAAATAGAATTTTGAGCTCAACGCGTTTTGGTTTCCACCCACAGTCAGGCGCAAGAATTAAATAACATAATTCCAGATTTTAAGTCTCTTCATCTACAAAATAAAAGAAAACACTGTTTACTGTTTTGGCACTTCATATATACTTAAATGATAAATTGTCTCTCCTAAGGTAACATTCTCCTCTAGTCAAGAGTTGTCAATTACCTGGATTGTATTCACTTCAAAGTTCATACATATTAGAGAGCCCTTATGGTTGTCAAGTGCAGTATCCACTCACAAATAGTTTAGGGTCTAATATCCACATTAATGAGAGAACAAAAATGAATCTATCAATGGGTGATCCAAATGTATTTAAAATTCAGGCACCAGGCCTTTCCACCTATACCAGGAGTCAACCAACATAAGTAGTTTTGACTATAGTTGTCATTCCATGAAGGGTATATATCTTCACCAACAGTTTCAGATAGTATATCTATAATCTCCAAAATAAATGTAATATTGTCATAGTGCAATTCAAGGGCACTAACGGTCCTAATTATGGTGGTAATATAAACCACATGTAAAGATTGTCCAAGTGGGGCAGGGAGGAAGCTCACCCGAAGTTTGTAGTCAACTGCAGCACGCTAGATTTCGCATAAGCAGGATCCGGTATGTCCAAAATGGCCACCATATGTAGGGCGTCCTACATGAAGTCATCATGCAACCGTGTTATGACGTCAGGTATAAACAACATGGTGCACCCGGGCGCACGGTTTTTAGTGCATTAGGGAAGCATGTCCATAATCGTGATGTAATTCAAGCTTAAAACTGGCTATTATATGAGAATAAAGGATAAAACCGGCTCGTAGCATTGTGGATGAGAGATACATTCAGTAAACAGAGAAAGTTTCCATAATGTGCATACTAATAGGTACATACCAGAGTAAAGAACAGCATCAAATTATCACAATATTGATGATAGATCAGTTTAATGAAAAGATGAAAGATTCCACAGCTTACATGTTCTTGGGTACTTTTGGGAGAATCAAAGATACATTACAACCATTATGGAAATGACCCAAAGGATCAATAGGTAGTAAAGTGACAAACGACCAATAAGATATACATTCTCCAAAGTGTGTGACTCTGTAAAGTTAGCAATCGCAAACATAAGTAGGGAAATAGCCCTTCATGGAGCTAAATATAGCTCAGAGTCAGCTGAATCAGTAGTCAAACTAATGGTAATTTCCATCCAATGGAATGAGGGCTTCAGTAGTTTGTTCACATTCTGATATTTAACTTTTCACTATTCACAAAGAACTGGAAGGAAGAAAGTGTGTCCACGAGCAGAAACTGCTATGGAATATTGACGATTGGCTGTGGAGAGGTTGAGTGCTCTGGGTGGTTTTTGCTCCTGTTGTCAGGAGAGGGATGCGTTGGAAAGCCATTGAGGAGTGGAGACATGGGTTAGGCGCGGAGATGCACGCCGCCATGCGTCATTGCACTGGTGATGTAGGTCATGTTCAGGAGCAGAGATGCACGTCAATTTCAAGCCAGCATCGGTTGTTTCACTGGTAGTGTTGGTCATCAAATGAAGTGCAGCGGCATTGCAGAGCTGCGGGCAAACTCTCGGTGGCGAGCGAGTTTGTCTGTCTTCGTCGCCAGCTTGTTCTGGCCCCTTTCAGGTGGCCGAACAGTTCAATAAAGAAAGAGGGACACAGGAGCCACTGTGTTTAGGAACTTCTTTTTTCCTCTCTCTCTTAGACCACTGGCTCCCCCATCGAGGCACTTGCTTTCCCGCCTCCTACTTTTTTCTCCCTCCCCCTTTCTATAAAGTTAATCTAAGAACACAACAGTATTTAAGCAATATGCCATGAGTGGCGGGGGCATTAACGAGTCAGGCAATGCCCCGGGGCCTATAGTTATAGGCCCGAGTGAAGCCCCCGGGGCGTTACCTGACTCTGTAATGCCCCCACCACGAGGAGCATATTGCTATTAGTACCCCGGCCCACAAGATCTGCTTGACCGGGGAACTAAAAGCACTTTGATTTGTCCAGAAATGCTGCAGTGTTTTGGGACAGAAATAAAAAAAAAAAAAAAGAAAACTGAGTCAGTTTTCCCTTTCCATGGCGTCCATCAGGAGCAGACACGCTGGGAACAGAAGTGTTCCCAGTGTGTCCGCTCCTGAAAGACAACAGGGAAGAAGGTAAGTGGGGTTGGGGAGGGAAAGGGAAAAGGAAAAAAAAGTATGCCCGGCGGGGGAAGATGGAAGCCTACAGCCGTGTGGAGGCGCGAATCAGGGATAGCCCCGCTTCCAGCCTCCACACTGCCACGCCGTCTGCCTTTGGACAAAGGAGGCAGAAGGTAAGTGGGGTGGCGAGGGCAGGGAGGTGGGAGGAAAGGGAAACATTTTTCTAAATAAAATAATACCCTTAACTGATTCCCCGGCGGGGGCGAAGGCAGCTGCTCAGCCGTGGGGAGGCTTGGAGCGGGGATGGCCTCGCTTTGAGCCTCCTCATTGGCTGAGGGGCTGCCATGCCCCCTGCCGTGGACAAGGCGGCTGGAATCCCGGCCGAGAATCGTGGGATTCTCGGCCGGGTAACGACCTGGCAAGAGCCAATCAGAATGCGTGTTGCACTCTGCTTGACTCTCGCCGGGTACTAATGTTATTAGTTTACCGGAAAGCATACGACACAGCACCTGTGACCGCTCAGGATAATGGACAGCATCTACACATTTTCTATGGTAAATAACATTTAGCAGGACAGAAAGGTGTTTACTAGAACAATGTATATACTTCTACTTCTCGCATTAGATCCGTATGTCACCAAGCAAAACACCAATAGCGATTACATTCATCAATCTCAATAGATACGTTTTCTACATTAAACATCAATAGAATTTAAGTAGGAGGGACTACAAAAGGTTTCTGATATTATCACAATTCTGGAAAAATGTTCTTTTTTAATTTATGCCATGAATATGTTTTAAACCTTCTGTTTCGTACAAGCGGTGAACGGTGGTGGCGCTTGAGATTGTAAAGAAAGAAGAAAGTGGCCTTCAAAGTATTTACATTGCAATTAAACAACTGGCACTCACGCAAAGATAAAGGAGCAAATGACCTCTGCTTGCTCCTGCTTCTTCATGTTGCCTTTAACATTTGTGGTTCTCGAATAATATTTGTTTTTCTTATTAGACTTCAGCAGATTGGCTTCAGTCAAGGCTCGCAGCCCTTTGAAGGTATTGGCACAGGAAGGTTTTAACTGACTTGATGCTTATTTTTTGTCCTTCCTATGGGCCTCATTAGGACCCAGGCGGTAAGGGGTTTTTGGCGGCGTAAACAGCGCCGACCCTTACCGCCTGATTCCGAGGTCCCTTAGCGCCATGGAGGTTTTAACACCTAAAATCCATGGCGCTAAGGGACCTTGTTGTTAATTACGCCACCGTAATTTACGGTGGCGTAATTAACGCCTTCCCCACTCCCATTATGCCCTATGGGGCAAAAATGGGAATGGGGAAGGGTAAATGGGATAATGGGGACTTACCGCCCCACTCACCTCGGAATGGGGCGGTAAGTCCGCCAACCACCATGGCGTAAACGTAGTTTACGCCATGGTGGTAAAGGTACGACCCAGGCGGTAACTTACCGCCTGGGTCGTAATGAGGCCCTATGTCTTCGAGCGTTGCGAGTAGGCCTTCTTATTTAACGCTGTGGTGACATGTGAAGTTACATGCCCAAGTACGAGTGCATGCATCTATGTAAGGTGCAGGTTTACGGCACACTGACACAAGGACGAATGACAAGACTGAACATAACATCCATCCAAAAGTTCCCAATACACATAGAGCCCAGCTCCTTGAGTAAATGCACTGGAGTACCAGTCACCAAGCACACCCGCTGTGGTCACAGTCCCTGAATCTAGTGGGCAGACAACACTGACACCAGAATTAGAATCTGGAGACCACTACCTCACCATGGGGTTCAGGAGAGGTGAGCATTTCAGTGACAATGCTTGACTGCTTTGTTCCTCACTTGAGACGAGTTTGTGTGCATAGTCGGCACGTGGTCAACTTGCATGCTTTCAGTACCCGTGGCCTCCTCCATGGAGGCGGCTGGTGTCAGGATTTGGGATATTACCCTCAACCCTAGGGGTACCATCCAGTCTGTTGAAGTGGCAATCGTTACCAGTCAAAGCCCCTCGATTGTTTTATACTGTTACAAGAGTCCTTTGGTTGTGTACTACCCTCTAGGCATGGCTCTCGCACCCAGCGTATGTGGGTCATATAGTCATTGGCCTGTTTCCACTTCTACCCGATCCAGCCTGTGGGAAGACCACATGGCAAGAGTAGGACGGTGGTTTTCACTGTCTGGTTATTATTATTATTATTATTATTATTATTATTATTATTATTATTATTATTATTAGTATTATTAGTATTATTATTATTACTTATTTCTTATTACATGCAACTCGCCAATAGGCCTCAGTGTGCACATAAAAGACAACAAACAAACAGCGAGCAGAAAGATATCAAGGAAAACAAAGGCAACCATCGTCCAGGAGGTCATATAGGAGGCAGGAGTAAAGAATATTAATCATTGGAGCTGAAAAGATAGGTTTTATCGCCTTCTTAAAGCTCAGGGCATTTGGTCCTGCACAAAGAGTTGATGGTAGGTTGTTCCAGATGCCAGGCGGGTACACATCAAAGCTCGTTCCACCGATGTTTTTTAATTTGAAACAAGGGTGATAGAGCGTATTACTCCCATTGGATCTCAATGACCGTGGTACAGGGTCAACACGGAGCCGACAAGCAAGATAACTTGGAGCATTTTCTGCACAGCATTCGTATGTAAGGGTACACATATCATGTGAAATTCTTTGTCGAACAGGCAGCCAATGACGTGCTTTTCTGGCATCTGTAACATGGCCTGTCCTGCCCAATCCAGTAACCATGCTTATCGCACCATTTTGAATAACCTGCAAGGTCTTTAAATTGGTTTTAGTTGTTCCTGCCAATAAGCTATTACAATAGTCAATTTTAGAATTGACCAAGGCACAGGTTAAAAAACACAGGTTATTGGCAGATAAATATGGTTTAATCTGCTTGAGGTATACGCACATGTAGATCTTAAATGTGCTATGTGCTTCTTCATTGATACATTGGAGTCAAAATAAACTCCCAGGGTCTTGACGAACAATACAACAGGGATAGTGCACTCAGCGATCTTAAACTGACCATACCTCTCATCTATTTTATTCAGATGCTCAGCAGACTGCACAGTAAGCAACTCAGTCTTGCTGTCATTGAGTGCAAGGGAGTGCATGGCCATCCATATCTGAACCAACGCGTGCATTTGGTTTATGGTAGATGAATCACAATCATAGTTCCCTGCTAGTTAAAAAATGATCTGGGTATCGTCTGCGTATTTGGTATACTTCACCCCAGCACTATCAAGACGATCAAATAGTGGGTGAGTGTAGACGTTAAACAGCAGTTGTGAGAAGCAGGACTACTGTCGGACCCCGCAAAGGAGTGGAACTGCCAGTGCTTTGAATTCATCAATTGAAACCCCTGATAGCCAAGGGGCAAGAAAGGACCCAATCCAAGCTGTGGCGGCATTGGATGGAGCAGTATTTAATTTTGGTTAGATTTTTAAGCAGAAGAGAATGGTCCACAAGACCAAATGCTGCAATGCTGCAGAGAGGTCGAGAAGTATTAACATGGCAATCCGGTGTCTGTCACTGATTTCCACAAGATAGTCCTTGGATCGAGTAAGGCCGTTTCAGTTCTGTGCATTGCCCGAAATCCAGATTGATGACATCCAAGCAAGCAATTGCTTTCAATATGCTCCTAAAGCTGCAGATAAGCCATCCTGTCCGAGATCTTTAAAAGAAAAGGCACATTAGTAATTGGGTGCTGGTTGC